>NC_090652.1:305426903-305719403 GCF_040937935.1 Hyperolius riggenbachi
GTGTGTGTGTGTGTGTGTGTGGTGTGTGTGTGTGTGTGCGTGCGTGCGTGTGTGTGTGTGTGTGTGTGTGGTGTGTCTGTGTAGTTTGTGTGTAGTGTAGTGTGTGTGTAGTGTGTATAGTGTCTGTGTAGTGTGTGTGTGTGTGTGTGTGTGTGTGTGTGTGTGTGTGTGTGTGTGTGTGTAGTGTGTGTGTGAGTGGGGGGGGGATTAGGACATTATTTGCAATCAATGCAATCAAACCTTCTTGCGCACACATGACATATAACGTATGAGGTAATGCACCTCAGCCCACCTAAATTTCATTGTTTCCTGGTAATATCTCATCCAAAATGAGATCACATCACGCCTGACCTCTGGGGTCACACGACCCAACGCATAAAATAAATGAAAGCGGTTTATTGATAAACATTAAAACATGAACCAAAATCAATCCAAATCCAAAGTACTGTTCAAGACCCCGGGGGTAATATGTCAGCTCACCATCAACTCCAGACACACACGAGTCCACACACGCCTGATGTGATGCACGGGCGCAGGAGATTAATCGGAGTCAATATAATTCATTCACTACTGCTGTCAATAAATATATTAAAACTGGAGAGTTAATCTTCACAACAAGTCAATAAATCATGTATAAAAAATACAAACATTTAAAACGTAGGTTTGTAGAGTTAATTTGACCCACTGGACCTGCTGAGGCACCACAGGAGGCAAAGCGGCGGACAAAGTCATATGTTTTCAGTTTTACATTTGCATTTCAATAGATGTTGATTTATTATAGCATAAATTTTTAATCTTGCCCTGTCTTGGCTTTCATCCTACCTCTCCAACCGCTCCTTCACGACCGCCTTCAATGAGTCCTCATCCACCCCCCAAACACCTCTCGGTGGGAGTCCCCCAAGGTTCGGTCCTTGGCCCCCTACTGTTCACCCTATACACATCCTCCATTGGCAAGGTTATCTCCTCCATGGGTTTTAACTATCATCTGTATGCAGATGACACCCAGATCTACCTCCACACCCCTGACATATCCACCACTACCATGGACAAGGTCTCCTCCTGCCTATCTGCCATCTCCTCCTGGATGTCCGCTAGGTTCCTGAAACTAAATCTAGACAAAACGGAATTTATGATCTTCCCACCCCGGACATCCATAAACCTCCCAGATGTGCATGTCACTGTTAACCACACTACCATTCACCCTACCTCTCAAGCCCGCTGTCTGGGTGTCACCCTGGACTCCGCACTCTCCTTCACTCCCTACATCCAAAACCTCACAAAGTCCTGCAACTTCCACCTTCGTAACATCTGTAAGATTCACCCTTTCCTGACCTCTGCCACCACCAAACTCCTCATCCATGCCCTCATAATTTCCCGCCTTGACTACTGCAATGCCCTGCTGTCTGGTCTCCCTATGACCCGAACAGCCCCACTGCAGTCCATCATGAATGCAGCAGCCAGAATTATCCACTGCTCCCATCGCTCCACCATGGCAGATCCCCTCCTTGAATCCCTCCACTGGCTTCCTATCCAGTCCAGAATCAGATTCAAGATACTGTGTCTGACCTACAAATCTGTCCATAAAACCTGTCCAACCTACATTTCCGATCTTACTCAGAGGTACACACCTAGCCGCTCACTCCGCTCTTCCAATGAACTTCGCCTAACCGCCCCCCGCATCACCCAGTCCCATGCACGCCTCCAGGACTTCTCAAGAGCTGCTCCAACACTATGGAACTCCCTACCTCCACCCATTAGGGCAGCCCCCTCCTTCAACATCTTCAAGAAAGCCCTCAAAACTCACCTTTTCACTCTGGCCTACTACCCCTCACAAGTGCTCTAAACCCGTAGATGAACTCTGGTCTCCTACCTCTCGTGTCCCTACCTCTCCCTTTAGATTGTAAGCCTTTGGGCAGGGTCCTCCTCCTTTTGTGTCCTACCTGATCTTGCACCTCCATTACTGTGAACCCATGCTAGGCATCTGAGTGAACCTAACTTGCCTAATCTCCATGCTCCATCCAGTGACTGACTAAGCATTACCTTGTACTCATACTGTGCTGTGTGATCTGATCTTTCTTGTATTCAGGTATTGTCATTTTGCTGTCTGTCACCCCTGAATATTGTATGTATCCCTATTTATTGTCCAGTGTCTGTTACAGTAGCTGTTCAGTAACAGCTTTTACTGTAACAATATATGAAATCTGCTACACAAAAACGCACCCAAAACCGCTAGGTATGTTTAGAAAACCTCTCTAAACATACCTAGAATCGCTCTGAAATCAGCTCCCAAAACCGCTAGCGTATTGCGGATCTGCTAGCGGTTTTGGTGTGCACTGGGCCAGAGAGAGAATTTCTGAAAGGTTGGTAAACTGACAATTGTACAGTTCCAATCCCATGCATGACGCTGCAAGGAAAATTCTTTCTCTAATAAACCTAGGCCTGTCCTAGATGATTTTTCTTTTACCACGAATGTTGCATGAATGAGAGGGGGAACAGGGGCATAGCTGGGCAATATAGCGCCTATGGCAAACATTGAAATTGAGCCCCTCCCCCGACCAGAGCCCCCTTCCCCTCTAAAAACAGCATCCTTTCTTACGTACATGTGTTATGGTTGCCTGTGTTTTTTGGCGCAGGATATTACTGAATTTACTTTTTTGGAAATATCTCTTCTTCTGTCCAAGTGCGTCCTGCACGCATAAATTAAGTAGCCATGTTCCCCAGATAACAGAATTAACCTGATCTGAGGTCTAAGTGACGGGAATGCACAGGGGCAAGCATTGTAGCACAGCACAAGGGCAGGCAAGGCACCCATGGTGCTGTGGCGCCCATGGCACAAGCCATGTCTGCACCCCTCTAGATACGCCTCTGAGAGGGGGAAATGCAAACATGGTCAGCAGCACGGTGGCGTAGTGGTTAGCACTCTCACCTTGCAGCGCTGGGTCCCTGGTTCTTATCCCAGCCAGGGCACGGGGATGTCCTTGTGTCTGTGTGGGATTCCTCCTGGCACTCCGAGGTCCTTCCCCATCCCAAAAACATGCAGATAGGTTAATTGGCTTCCTGCTACATTGGCTTTAGACTGTGATACATACACTACGCGATATAGACATATGACTATGGTGGGAATTAAATTGTGAGCCCCTCTGAAGGACAGTTAGGAATCAGACACACTACAGTATAAGCACTTTCTGAGAGCTTTGTAAAAAGTGCTCCTATTGACTTACATTAAAATGACACTAAAATCGTTCAATTTTACCACAATTTTAATGGAAGTCAATGGGAGCATTTTTTAAAAAGCTCTCCGAACGCTCTTGAGGCCAAAAAGCGCTGAGAAAAGCACTTACAGTGTGTCTAAGCCTGTAAGTGGCAAAAATATATACTGTGTACAGCGCTGCAGAATATGTTGGTGCTATGTCAATAATAATAATAATAATAATAATAATAATAATAACCTTTTCAGCAATCGTCACTGAGAGTTTAAAAGTGGACCTAAACTCTTGCGCACGACAGAAGGAAAACAGAGAGAAATGCACCCTGTATGTGTTTAGAGGGTTTAGCCTGTCTAATTCCCCCTCATCTGTATCTAATCACAAGTTGTAATTTGATCTCCCCGGTGTCACCTGACTGCCATGGCAGATAAGCTCATTAGAAAGCTGTGATAAGCTCATTAGGATGCTGTGTCTGCTCCCATGAAAGCAGGAAGTAAACCCATTGCAGAGTTACTGCAGGATTTGTATCAGCTGTAATAAAGAAATGCTTTTCTTTAAATGTTATCATGCTGCTGTGTATCTTTTAGAGAAGAGAGGCAGTTCTGAGTTCAGGTCCACTTTAATATGACCAAGGTGAAGATTGGAAATTTCTGTTGAAAGTAAAAAAAAAAAATCGAATGCAGTCATTTTTTTTTTCTACATCGTTTTGCATTATTCTCCATCTCAGGAGAAATGTAGTAAACCGATCTCACAAATGTCTTCTCAGCACTAGTGTTGGGCGAACAGTGTTCGCCACTGTTCGGGTTCTGCAGAACATCACCCTGTTCGGGTGATGTTCGAGTTCGGCCGAACACCTGATGGTGTTCGGCCAAACTAAGAGCGCATGGCCGAACGTTCCCCGAACGTTCGGCTAGCGCTGTGATTGGCCGAACGGGTCACGTGGTTTGGACCAGAACGCGCTCTGATTGGCCGAACTGTCACGTGGTTCGGGTAAATAAATACCCGAACCACGTCATATTTCCGCCATTTGTCTGTGGGTTTAGCTTTGGGTAGGCAGGCAGGGTAGTTCGCGCTCCAGCCACGCTAGCCAGGGTCCCCCCAGTCATTGTGTCGCTGCTGGGAATAGTAGTACACTGCTCGCTCAGCCACACTATATAGCATTCTGTTTACTGCCACTCTGTGTACCTCGCTCAGCCACACTATATAGCATTCTGTTTACTGTTCTGTGTCTGCTGGGAATAGTAGTACACCGCTCACTCAGCCACACTATATAGCATTCTGTTTACTGCCACTCTGTGTACCTCGCTCAGCCACACTATATAGCATTCTGTTTACTGTTCTGTGTCTGCTGGGAACAGTAGTACACCGCTCGCTCAGCCACACTATATAGCATTCTGTTTACTGCCACTCTGTGTACCTCGCTCAGCCACACTATATAGCATTCTGTTTACTGCCACTCTGTGTCTGCTGGGAATAGTAGTACACTGCTCGCTCAGCCACACTATATAGCATTCTGTTTACTGCCACTCTGTGTACCTCGCTCTGCCACACTATATAGCATTCTGTTTACTGCCACTCTGTGTCTGCTGGGAATAGTAGTACACCGCTCGCTCAGCCACACTATATAGCATTGTGTTTACTGCCACTCTATGTCTGCTGGGAATAGTAGTACACTGCTCGCTCAGCCACACTATATAGCATTGTGTTCACTGCCACTCTGTGTACCTCGCTCAGCCACACTATATAGCATTCTGTTTACTGCCACTATGTGTCTGCTGGGAATAGTAGTACACCGCTCGCTCAGCCACACTATATAGCATTGTGTTTACTGCCTCTCTGTGTACCTCGCTCAGCCACTCTATATAGCATTCTGTTTACTGCCACTCTGTGTCTGCTGGGAATAGTAGTACACCGCTCGCTCAGCCACACTATATAGCATTGTGTTTACTGCCACTCTGTGTACCTCGCTCAGCCACACTATGTAGCATTGTGTTTACTGCCACTCTGTGTCTGCTGGGAATAGTAGTACACCGCTCGCTCAGCCACACTATATAGCATTCTGTTTACTGCCACTCTGTGTACCTCGCTCGGCCACACTATATAGCATTCTGTTTACTGCCACTCTGTGTCTGCTGGGAATAGTAGTACACTGCTCGCTCAGCCACACTATATAGCATTCTGTTTACTGCCACTCTGTGTACCTCGCTCAGCCACACTATATAGCATTCTGTTTACTGCCACTCTGTGTCTGCTGGGAATAGTAGTACACCGCTCGCTCAGCCACACTATATAGCATTGTGTTTACTGCCACTCTGTGTACCTCGCTCAGCCACACTATATAGCATTCTGTTTACTGCCACTCTATGTCTGCTGGGAATAGTAGTACACCGCTCGCTCAGCCACTCTATATAGCATTCTGTTTACTGCCACTCTGTGTACCTCGCTCAGCCACACTATATAGCATTCTGTTTACTGCCACTCTGTGTCTGCTGGGAATAGTAGTACACCGCTCGCTCAGCCACATTATATAGCATTGTATTTACTGCCACTCTATGTACCTCGCTCAGCCACACTATATAGCATTCTGTTTACTGCCACGCTGTGTCTGCTGGGAATAGTAGTACACCGCTAGCTCAGCCACACTATATAACATTGTGTTTACTGCCACTCTGTGTACCTCGCTCAGCCACACTATATAGCATTCTGTTTACTGCCACTATGTGTCTGCTGGGAATAGTAGTACACCGCTCGCTCAGCCACACTATATAGCATTGTGTTTACTGCCACTCTGTGTACCTCGCTCAGCCACACTATATAGCATTCTGTTTACTGCCACTCTGTGTCTGCTGGGAATAGTAGTACACCGCTCGCTCAGCCACACTATATAGCATTGTGTTTACTGCCACTCTGTGTACCTCGCTCAGCCACACTATATAGCATTCTGTTTACTGCCACTCTGTGTCTGCTGGGAATAGTAGTACACCGCTCGCTCAGCCACACTATATAGCATTGTGTTTACTGCCACTCTGTGTACCTCGCTCAGCCACACTATGTAGCATTGTGTTTACTGCCACTCTGTGTCTGCTGGGAATAGTAGTACACCGCTCGCTCAGCCACACTATATAGCATTCTGTTTACTGCCACTCTGTGTACCTCGCTCAGCCACACTATATAGCATTCTGTTTACTGCCACTCTGTGTCTGCTGGGAATAGTAGTACACTGCTCGCTCAGCCACACTATATAGCATTGTGTTTACTGCCACTCTGTGTACCTCGCTCAGCCACACTATATAGCATTCTGTTTACTGCCACTCTGTGTCTGCTGGGAATAGTAGTACACTGCTCGCTCAGCCACACTATATAGCATTCTGTTTACTGCCACTCTGTGTACCTCGCTCAGCCACACTATATAGCATTCTGTTTACTGCCACTCTGTGTCTGCTGGGAATAGTAGTACACCGCTCGCTCAGCCACACTATATAGCATTGTGTTTACTGCCACTCTGTGTACCTCGCTCAGCCACACTATATAGCATTCTGTTTACTGCCACTCTGTGTCTGCTGGGAATAGTAGTACACCGCTCGCTCAGCCACACTATATAGCATTGTGTTTACTGCCACTCTGTGTACCTCGCTCAGCCACACTATATAGCATTCTGTTTACTGCCACTCTGTGTCTGCTGGGAATAGTAGTACACCGCTCGCTCAGCCACACTATATAGCATTGTGTTTACTGCCACTCTGTGTACCTCGCTCAGCCACACTATATAGCATTCTGTTTACTGCCACTCTGTGTCTGCTGGGAATAGTAGTACACCGCTCGCTCAGCCACACTATATAGCATTGTGTTTACTGCCACTCTGTGTACCTCGCTCAGCCACACTATGTAGCATTCTGTTTACTGCCACTCTGTGTCTGCTGGGAATAGTAGTACACCGCTCGCTCAGCCACACTATATAGCATTGTGTTTACTGCCACTCTGTGTCTGCTGGGAATAGTAGTACACCGCTCGCTCAGCCACACTATATAGCATTGTGTTTACTGCCACTCTGTGTACCTCGCTCAGCCACACTATATAGCATTGTGTTTACTGCCACTCTGTGTCTGCTGGGAATAGTAGTACACCGCTCGCTCAGCCACACTATATAGCATTCTGTTTACTGCCACTCTGTGTACCTCGCTCAGCCACACTATATAGCATTCTGTTTACTGCCACTCTGTGTCTGCTGGGAACAGTAGTACACCGCTCACCCGCCACTGTATAGCATTGTGCTCTGTGTTGCTGCTGGGAATAGTGGTACACCGCTCACCCGCCACTGTATAGCATTGTGCTCTGTGTCGCTGCTGGGAATAGTGGTACACCGCTCACCCACCACTGTATAGCATTTCTGTACTGCCACTGTACTGCTGCCAGTCAGCGTGTACTTTAAGGATAAGTGAAATGAGGAAGAAATCCGGTGAAAGAGGGAGGGGCAAGGGAAGAGGTGTTTCCCCTGACGGTTCACGTACAGGCCACAGGGGAGCACCCAAGAAAACCCACTCAATACCGCCCATGTTGTCCAGGACAACAACCCTCACAAATCCAAAAGAACAGGACCAGATAATTACTTGGATGACCTCTCAAGCGTCCAGCAGTGGGTTAAGCAGCACCAGCACATCACGCACGAGGTTCGAGTCCTCAGCCAGTTACAAGGAGCCAGTGGGCACAAAGCTGACACAACCGGCAGCGACACCACGCACACAACTGCCAGATAACCAGTCCGATGAATTACCTCAGGACACAATGGGGTATTCGCAGGAGCTATTCCCAGCCCAACAAACTTCCACCTTTCAAAGGTCAATGGAGGAACAGCATTACCATACCACTGCTGTGTTTACTGAAGAGGTCAATGTTGAAAATCAAGGAAACAGCTGTCATGATGCAACTGGGGGAATCTGAAGGAGAAAACGATCAGCGTGATGGTACCAACATCAGGCCATCCGCATCAGGAAACGCTGGCCCCAGCAGCTATGACGAAGAAGAGGAGGAGGAACAGCTGGAGTTGGAGCAGGAATTTCCTGCCACCACTGATGAGGGCCAGAGCGGTGCTCGTTGGACTTCCACAATTCAGCGCGAATGGTCAGCAGAAGCAGACCAGGAAGAAGGTGACGACTATGATGCATCACAACAACTATCACAACGCTCACAAGAGGATGATGAGGATTCTGGCAGGACTCTGGCACACATGGCTCAATTCATGCTAGACTGCATTGAACGCGACCCACGCATTGTGCGCATTCTGGACAACACCAATTACTGGGTTTATACCCTTCTGGATCCACGGTACAAACACAATGTTCCAAAACTGCTTGAAGAAAGAGTCAGACAGGTCAAAATGGAAGAATACCAGCAGGCCCTTGTGGAGACTTTAGAGAGGAGATTGACATCCTCCCCCTCCTCTAGCCAGTTGTACGCCGACAGACTGACTTCCGCAAACCCAGGACGACCAGGAGGGCAGCAAACAACACAAGCCGCAGCTAGTGCCCAAAAGGGAATGGTATCGGCAGTGTCCTTGGAGTGGGAAAATTTTCTGACACCCATGCAGCAGCAGCCCACAGAACAGCAAGCGTGCAGATCCACCTCCAACACCGATCGCCTGGAGAAGATGGTCAAGGACTTCATGTCAGATGGCGTAGCTGTGTTGAACAATCCATCTGCACCCTTCAACTATTGGGTATCGAAGCTAGACACCTGGCACGAACTGGCAATGTATGCAATAGAGGTGCTGGCTTGCCCGGCAGCCAGCGTTATGTTGGAATGCTGTTTCAGTGCTGCCGGAGGCATCGTCACAGATCGGCGTATCCGCCTCTCCACAGAAAATGCAGACCGTCTGACTCAAATTAAAATGAATCAATCCTGGATTGGAAACGACCAAGCAACACTCCTGGACCCCAACCAAGTAACATGAACAATGACCATCTGTGATGGGTTAGCGTTTCCGGTCCCTGTTTATTGAACCTCTTATCTGTATTACATTTATGACTGCATGGCGGCAAAAAGCATTGCTATATCCGCACGCTATTTGTCCTCATGCAAGGCCTGGGATGCTGTGTCTCAAAAAGCGTGGCCTTCTCCTCCTGCGCCTCCTCCTGTTCCATCACGTGTGCTGCTGCTGCTGCTGGCCTGGGTTAGCGTTTCCGGTCCCTGTTTATTGAACCTCTCATCTGTATTACATTTATGACTGCATGGCGGCAAAAAGCATTGCTATATCCGCATGCTATTTGTCCTCATGCAAAGCCTGGGATGCTGTGTCTCAAAAAGCGTGGCCTTCTCCTCCTGCGCCTCCTCCTGTTCCATCACGTGTGCTGCTGCTGCTGCTGCTGGCCTGGGTTAGCGTTTCCGGTCCCTGTTTATTGAACCTCTCACCTGTATTACATTTATGACTGCATGGCGGCAAAAAGCATCGCTATATCCGCACGCTATTTGTCCTCATGCAAGGCCTGGGATGTTGTGTCTCAAAAAGCGTGGCCTTCTCCTCCTGCGCCTCCTCCTGTTCCATCACGTGTGCTGCTGCTGCTGCTGCTGGGTTAGCGTTTCCGGTCCCTGTTTATTGAACCTCTCATCTTTATTACATTTATGACTGCATGGCGGAAAAAAGCATTGCTATATCCGGACGCTATTTGTCCTCATGCAAGGCCTGGGATGTTGTGTCTCAAAAAGCGTGGCCTTCTCCTCCTGCGCCTCCTCCTGTTCCATCACGTGTGCTGCTGCTGCTGGGTTAGCGTTTCCGGTCCCTGTTTATTGAACCTCTCATTTTTATTACATTTATGACTGCATGGCGGCAAAAAGCATTGCTATATCCGCACGCTATTTGTCCTCATGCAAGGCCTGGGATGCTGTGTCTCAAAAAGCGTGGCCTTCTCCTCCTGCGCCTCCTCCTGTTCCATCACGTGTTCTGCTGCTTGTGCTGGGTTAGCGTTTCCGGTCCCTTTTCCTGGAACCTCTTCTCTGTATTACATTTATGACTGCATGGCGACAAAAAGCATGTTACCTGTGCAAAGAAACATGACATTTTCCACATTTAAAAGACAGTTTTTCCTTTGAAACTTTACAATCAATTTTCTCAAAAACTATAAGCTCTTTTCAAATATGTTTTTCCCTCTTGTACCCACTCCCAAGGTGCACATACCCTGCTAATTTGGGGTATGTAGCATGTAAGGAAGCTTTACAAAGCACGAAAGTTCGGGTCCCTATTGACTTCCATTATGTTCGGAGTTCGGCGCGAACACCCGAACATCGCGGCGATGTTCGGCGAACGTTCGCGAACCCGAACATCTAGGTGTTCGCCCAACACTACTCAGCACTATTTTCTTGAAGGTTTTTTTTTTAAGAACCAAAAAAGTATATTTACTTAAACAACGGGGCAGCCTATAAGAAGATGAGCCCCTCCCTCCCACGCCGGTATAGAATATCCCCATTGGCTGCAGGTGGTGGGCGGTCACGGTACAGCGATACCTCTCAGTCCGGTACTGGAAACTCCCTATGTAACGCATTAACATGAGGAGTTATTGTGAACTGCCAAGAATAATCTGAAAGTAGGCTGGGAACAGCTTCCCCGAAGAGTTTGAAAACAAAGTAATTACGTGCCTTAATAGCAACGGAAACATACAATTTATATCTTGTGCTGGAGACGCCTGTGAGCTGTTAAAGGCAAATGTTACATCTGTTGAAAAAAAAGGACAATGCCATCAAGGTTAGATGCTCTAAATCCCAAGGATTTTTGCAAACATTATTGGGATGATCAGGTACTTAAAGAGGCCCTGTAGTGAGTGACATATAGTAGACTGTAGTCAATTATTCAGGATACCTACTTGTACATTAATCATCCTGGTTTCAGCATTAGAAACCCCTCCTATATCTATATATTGCTGTATATTGGTACAAAGCCCCACCCAGTGTTGCTTAGCCTAGGCTGTTTAGCTATGTGGAATACTCCTCCCAGAGCCTTCGTAACTGATTTTTGAATTCTCAGAAACCAACATTCTGCAGAGATCACCTGACATGACTGAAAATGTTGCAAACTGTGGTAAATTTCAGATAGTCTTATTATTATTTAGTATTGATATAGCACCAACATCTTCCACAGCCCTGTACAGAGTATATAGTGTTGACACTAACTTCCCCTCAGAGAGGCTCACAATCTAATCCCTACCATGGCCATATGTCTATGTATGTATGTATCATGTAGTGTATGCATCACAGTCTAGGGCCAAGTTAGGGGGAAGCCAATTAATTTATCTGTATGTTTTTGGGATGTGGGAGGAAACCTGAGTGCCCAGAGGAAACCCCAGCAGACACCTGGAGAACATACAAACTCCTTGCAGATTAAATGTCCGTCCTCATCGTGTCAGTCGCCAACCCTGGCTGATTAACATGGGCATAGCAATAGGGGGTGCAGATGTTGTGGCCCCATCTGGGCCCGGGACCAATAGAGAACTAATTCTGCATTTGAGGGGTCAAATGCAGAATTAGCTCTCTATTGGTCCTGTGGTCATAATAATCACTTCTATAGAGATACAATCCAGGCATCAAGGAAAAGCGTAGTCGAGGTACAAGGCAAGGTTGGCAACAGGAATCCAGCAAGCAAGCATGGTCAGAATACAAGGCAGTAGTTGGCAACAGGAATCAAGCAGAGGTTAAGTATGGTCAAGATACAAGGCAGTGGTCAGCAACAGGAATCAATAATGACAGTGAGCACTACCCAGCAACAAGCCAAAGCTAAATGCTATCACAGGCGATGACTGGGGGCGCTCACCAGGTTTAAATACTAAACCTAACCAATCAACAAAAAGCAGAATTGAAAACAAACCAATAGTAATCCAGTGTGTCAGCCGTTATAGGCGCCTATTGTAAAAGCTGCAATTTGCAGCAAAGAAAGTAAAATTTGGTGCCCGATAGAACCGTGATTCGAAATGTACCCTCTTTGTCTCAAATCGCTGCTTTGTGGTGCCAAAATGTACTTTAATTGCAGCTCTGCGGGGGGGGGGGGGGGGGGGAGAGACATTAAGGTTTAAGCACTAAAAAATGTAGGGTTGAGTGCCTCCAGGGGGGTTAGGCACCACTGGGGGGGGGGGGGAGTCTTAAGGTTAGGCACCACCGGGGAGGTGGTTAGGGTTGGGCATCACCCGTGGGCGGTTAGAGTTAGGCACCGTCGGGGGGGGGGGGGGAGTCTTAGGGCTAGGCACCATTAGGGGGTTCTTAGAGTTGGGCACCACTGGGGGGGTCTTAGGGTTAGGCACCACCAGGAGTGGTCTTAGGGTTATCACCAATGGGTGGGTCTTAGGGTTAGGGACCACCAGGGGGATCTAAGGGTTGGGCACCACCAGGGGGGTCTTAGGGTTAGCACCAATGGGGAAGGTCTTAGGGTTAGACACCACCAGGGGGGTTAGGGTTAGGCACCACTGGGTGGGAGGTCTTAGGGTTAGGCACCACCAAGGAGGTCTTAGAGTTGGGCACCACCAGTGGGATCTTAGAGTTAGGCACCACCGGGGGGTCTTAGAGTTGAGCACCACCAGGGGGGTTAGGGTTAGGCACCACTGGGGGGGAGGTCTTAGGGCTAGGCACCACCAAGGGGTTTTTAGAGATTGGCACCACCAGTGGGGTCTTAGAGTTAGGCACCACCAGTGGGGTCTTAGAGTTAGGCACCACCAGGGGGGTCTTATGGTTAGGCACCACCAGGGGGTCTTATGGTTAGGCATTGGTAGTAGAGGGTCCTGTGTGAGAATAGGGCTACGTTTACCCATAGTAAAATATCTGTAAAGATTAGCAAGATTTTACTATCGGCAGTGGAATATCGCTATAGCAATATTCTACTAGTGGCAGTTGCCTGCACCCTTTTTTCAAGATGCTATTTTTTCATGTATGTTTTTTTTTTAACGCAAGATCAATCTTTACACTGTTGGCTTCAGCAAATCACACTCCCGGTTGGCTAGGCCTCCTTGCTTTGCATCATTTCATTGAATGTGGCGGTAGGTTGTGAAGCTGGACCATCAATTGTAAGAGATAGCGCTGAAACAGAACAGCCAGCCGCCTTATCAGAGTACGGCTTTTCACATGAGCATAGCGGACAGGAATTGTTGAGCAGTTCGGGCTTCTGTTGGCTCAGAAGCATAGATCATGATTTGCATCTGGTGCTCATGGAAGACTTGGCAAACGAACTGGGCTCATCTGACTGGATGAGGGAATCAGAGCAGGATTAAAACGCACTGATATCGTCTTATGCGGGGTCCTGAATTGATTGCCATTTGTGCTGCTTAAATTAACCGTGATTAGTGAAAAATGTCAGATCGTGTTTGTGGACTGTATGCCCAAATCGGGATAATTAATTGAGATCTGTTAGATGAGAACCTGCCCCCCCCCCCAAAAGAGAGAAATCTAAATATATGTCATTTATGAATGGTAGATGTAAATATTTATTTTAAAGTGGTTCTTTTAGGAAAATATTATTGTTACTAATATTAGACTTTAACTCTGTTTAACGTTGCATCAGGCCATGCCAGCCATTGGCATTTTCCAGTTCAGGCCGAATGTCAGGCATACAAGAAAATATGGCCACCGCTAGGGAAGCCATTGCCAGATCTGGTCCATTTCAGTGAATTTTATATAGTAAATTAAGAGAATTTTGCTTCTGGCACCTTCCTTTCTGATTTCCTCTGTCTGAAGCCAATCCTCATGTTATTTTCTCCTTTTCATTTTTTTTCCTCCCAGAAACTGCACTGTCATAGCTAGCTTGCTTTGTCAACACATATGAGCACAGCATAGATCAGATTTCAGCAGCTCACGGAACTGCCTTCAGCCAATCGGTGAGGAGCAGAAATGCGGGTGAGGTGATGACAAGCTTCCTTCTCGCTAGCAATGGCAAAATTAGAGCCAGGCTGACTGAGATAAGATTTATTACAGCAGAAATATTTCTGAATAGATTAGAGTACTTGCAATACAGGGTAAGGTTCCAGGGTGCATAATAAACACAGAGCAGTGGGTAAAGGCAATCTGAGCTTGTGGCTGACAATCCCTCTTGAATAACCCGTGTACCGTAAACATGAATTGTTACAGACAACTTGAATATCAGAGAAGAGTTTAAGTTTTGTCTTGTTTTGTTGTTGTTGTGTCCCCATTGGAGCGATGTGCACTCCCTCTCGGTTCTGGTGACATCTAGGACTCTGCCATGATTTGAACCCCCCCCCCATTTCCTGTGCCTGAAGGCCTTTCTGTGTATGGTCCTTTGAAGACTCCCAGCCAGGGCACTATCTTCAAAGAGTTTGTATGTTCTCCCTGGGTCTGCATGGGTTTCCTCCAGGCACTCTGGTTTTGTCCCACATTACAAAAACATACAGATAAGTCAGTTGGCTTCCCCCCTAAATGGGCCCTGGACTACGATACATACACTTCACGATTCATACAAAGACATATGACTATGGTAAGGATTAGATTGTGAGCTCATCTAAAGCCTCTTTCACACCAAGACGTTGCGTTTTAGGGGACGTTAAGGTCGCATAACGTGCCCCTAACGCAACGCATGGTGGTGTTGAAGTTGGACGTCAGATTGAGCCGCGTTATGAGGCTCTTGGTTCTATCCTGGGAAGTGCGGATCTTTTCAATGATTCGGATGATTTGAATCGGATCATTGAAAAGATCCAGATCTTTGAACCGAATGTTTGAATCATTTTACTAGGGAAGCAGGAAGCAGGGGTGCAGCAGAGTGAGAGGCGCAGGAGAATGAGGGCACATTGAGGGTGCTAATAGGAAAAGGAGAGATGCAGCAGGAAGATTGTGCTTGTGCACAGAAGCTGCAGTTCCTGTTTCTTCCAGACATCCACTGTGATCCAAATCCTTCATTGTGGTGATCCGGATGATTCGACTCACAAAAAAGATCCGGATCAAAGATCCGAATTGTTCATGATCTGGACAACACTACAGCGCAGTGAATATTAATTAGCCATGTGGCTAGGAACAATAGTGGACTCTCCCCTTACTGAGCATGTGCAAACAGTCTAACACAGCTAAAACCACATATAACGCACAGCATGCTGCACCTCCTTTGAACGTCCAGCATTACACTGTAACGCAACGTGGGCACTGTGAACAGCCCATTGATTTTTCATTACTGTGAGTTGGGCTGCGTTACAGGCTGCTCTAACCTGCGCCTGTAACTTCCCACTGTGAAAGCAGCCTAAGGAACAGTTACAGTAAATGACAAGACAATATACAAGAGTTTGGCACTATATAAATACTAAAAATAATAATAAACCACAAAGAATCCACGCCTTGCATTGCCAGGCAACAAGCAGTCAGTCCATCGCTGGAGTTGCTGGTAGCAGATATAGAGGTTCATCTTTCTCGCATGTAGCAAGGGGAAGCTGTGACAGCACTGCGAAACATGAAAGTGTTCTAGATCGCTCTCCATCTAGTAACATTCCATATGTGGGTGACAGCTTGCAGTGGAGTACGTGTCACCAACACATGCTCAGATATATTTACAGCTAATTAAAGTCTAAAAATACCCAAACACCATTATGTTAACACTCGTTAGGAGGGGAAGACAACAAATACATTTGTCAGATAAAAGAACGAGTTCCGAGCGTGGAGATGTGAGGAGTGTGTGGGAAGAAGATGTTATTGGGGTGGTAATATCAACCGAGGAAAATTAGAAGGATTAATTGAGATGTTACCAGCATGGGACTCACACGACGATAGAAAAAAATAATCAACATGGCTGTGCAGGAATACAGAGGAACCAATCAGGAGCCAGATTGAAGCAGTGTAGAGCAGTGGTGGGCTGAAATTGCACATATTGCAATTGCTAAATTTGTAATTATGCATTGTAAGAGTAATGCAAAATTTCAGATAACATGTTAATTAATTTTGTATGTAATAGTAACATTTCATTTCACGTAAATTTCGAAAAATGTTGTGCCGACTATTAACAAAGCGACCATACAAGCTATTGCTACCAAAATTGCTACATGCGTTAAGGAGAATAGTCGGTACAAGTAAAAAAATTTTTTTTCAAAAAGACCTTGTAGTTTTTAAGAAAATCGATTTTAATGCAAAGAGAAATGGTTTTTAAACTTTTTTTTTTTTTGTCATTATTCAGAGTTTAAAAACCATTTTTTCTGTGCATTTTTAAAATCCATTTTCTCAAAAAACTACAAGGTCTTTTTGGAAAATTTGTTTGACTTGTACCCACTATTCTACTTAAAGGACCACTGTAGGGGGGTCGGGGGGAAAAATGTTGAACTTACCCGGGGTTTCTAATGGTCCCCCGCAGACGTCCTGTGCCCGTGCAGCCACTCACAGATGCTCCGGCCCCGCCTCCAGTTCACTTCTGGAATTCCCGACTTTAAAGTCGGAAAACCACTGCACCTGCACGGCCGTGTCCTCATTCCGTCACCAGGAGCATACTGCGTAGGCACAGACCGTACTGGGCCTGCGCGATAAACTCCTGGGGATGTCTGCGGGAGCTAAGGGCGTGGCCATGCAGTCGCAGTGGTTTTCCGACTTTAAAGTCTGAAATTCCAGAAGTTAACCGGAGGCGGGGCCGGAGCATCGGTGAGTGGCTGCGCGGGCACAGGATGCCTGTGGGGGACCATTAGAAGCCCCGGGTAAGTTCAACTCATTTTCCCCCTATCCCCCTACAGTGGTCCCTTTAACATACATAGCAATTTTGGTGTCAATAGCATGTATGGGGGATTTGCTATTCACTGTTAAAGTCGACTTAAAATTATGCGAAATTATGCAAAATTTTACGTGAAATTACGATTAACCAAATGAAATCAATTGACTGTAGAAATCATGATTATCTATAGGCATAATTGCAAAAATGTGCATAATCGTACGTAATTAGCTGATTACGATCCTCACTAGCGTAGAGTTCCATAGCGACAACAAGCTGGAGAACATTACTTAAAGCAGTCTAAAGGTGGCCACACACGATACAATAAAATGATCCGATTTTACAGTAATTCGATAAAAACGATTGTATCTCTTGAAAAAATCGAAACCTTTTTTTCATTCTACTGAAAAATCAGATCGGATTTCCCGGTTTTTTCGATTTAAATCGATCCGGAATGCCAGATATTTCTCTTCAATTTCTAATAAAGATTGTATGGTGTGCGTCGGATTGTTAACTTATTAATATACACACCTTAGAAATTTTCTCAGAGTTTCCAATCATTTTTATCATAATTGGGGAAAAATTTAACATAGGTGTGTGGTACATTGGTCATATTTTGAAATGTTACAATCAGTCAGAAAAATGTATTGCAATTCTTAAATTGAACGGATATTTCAAAAATTGTATGGTGTGTGGCCACCTTAACACCCAGCATTTCAACTTTGCTTTAAAAGATTGCTTACAGTTTAGAAACTATTATGCCAGATTTTTTTTTAAAGCAGAAATTCACTGAATGGGTTAAACATGACATTTTAGTTTTGCATTTAGCTAGAGATCCGCATCCCTGCTGAGGTTTAGATACAAATGTATCTTTGTTTGGAATGCAAATAGATCTCTGAAAAGCCTGTCTGGGAAGCCCTCTGTGCTCTCTCAGAGAGGTGTTTGTTTATTTACATTTTAAATAGATACGCTTGTATCTAAACCTCAGCACCCAGATTTCTAGCTAAATGCAACACTAAAATGTCATGTTTAACCCATTCAGTGCATTTCTGCAAAAAAAAAAAAAAATCTGGCATAATAGTTTCTAAGCTGTAAGCAATCTTTTAAAACAAAGTTGAAATGCTGGGTGTTAGACCGCTTTAAGGGCTGGGAACACGGGAGACCTCTGGAGAACATACACGAGCCATGCAGTTGTGTTCAGATATTAATTTAAGTCCTTTCTACCCTTTAGCAGCCAATTTATTTAGAGGCTTGCAAATGATGCAGGTCGAATTATTTTAGCACATTTTTTTCTATTTCTTATTTGTTACATTACCCTAGCTTCTAATGAGTACTGCTGTGATGTGCATTTATGACCACTGGTCACTAGGGGGCAGTGTCAGACAATAACAGAGGACTTCTGCTTGCAGTTTCTATATTTTCTGCTACTAGAGAGAGATGAAAGCATTCCCAAAAATTTACAGCACAACAAGGTCTGCCACCTGAGGTCAAAAGCAGTGCCCTTATCTCAAACAAGATAACGAAGATGCTAATGGGTTAATAGCTGTGACTCATTTTCGTTAGCATTTTTTCATAGTACATTGAAAAGTGATGTCACTTATAGTCCCTCTTCTGGGCTAATTCCAGTCTAATGACCTCACCACAGTCTGGCCCAGGATTTGTGTCCCCCAGGGCTTTCCACTTCTTTGAAGGACCGCTGGCCTGTGAGGTCATTATGCACCCCCATCCGGTGATTGATGGTATGCCAGGCTGTTCCCTACAGGCAGGGCCGGATTTACCATAAGGCACTGTAGGCACGTGCCTACAGGCGCCTGGTGATAGAAAGGCGGCTCACTCCCCTCTCCGAGCCCCTCCCTGCTTCCCTATGCAGAGTCCTGTTGAGAGTGTAAATGAGAGGTTACTCACCTAGGTCTCTGCATTCCACTGACCAGATCTCCCTTCAGCCGGAGGCAATTTAATACTGAGGGTGCGTCTGGCTACCTAATAATAAAGGAAACCTGTAGCTACCTATGATGGCCAGGCAAAAGAAGTTTAAGGGAGAAGTGACAGCTGGGGCAGCCAGCACACTTGGGGTGCAGTATGGTGGGGGGCTTGTAGGTTCATGTTGGGTGAAGTCTAGGGTGCCAGGACATCTGTGCCTATAGGCTCCTGTGATGTAAATCCAGGCCTGCCTACAGGTGGCCACTAATGGTAGAATTTTAAGAGAAGGATCGCCCAATAAAATGCTGTAATAAAATGATTATTTCACCATTGAAGAACCAATCTGTACTCCCTAGCCATCTTAACGGATTATATCCGGTTCAGCCCCACAGTGTCGAAAATCTCATGCATCCGAGCAACGTTCACCTCCCATTCATTCGCCAATAACTTTAGCACTACTTATCAGAATTAATTAATCTATATCTTGTTTTTTCCGCCACTAATTAGGCTTTCTTTGGGTGATACATTTTGCTAAGAATTATTTTTTTCTAAATCCATTTAACAGGGAGATTGAGAAAGAAATGAAAAAAAATGCATTATTTCTCAGTTTTTGGCCATCATAGTTTGAAATTAATATGCGGTACCGTAATTAAAACTCATGTATTTTATTTGCCAATCTGTCCCGGTTATTACATCGTTTAAATGATGTCACAATTTATGGCGCCGATATTTTATTTAGAAATAAAGGTGCATTTTTTCAATTTGCGTCCATCACTATTTACAAGCTTATAATTTAAAATAATATGATAAGATACTCTCTTGACATGCATATTTAAAAAGTTCAGACCCTTAGGTAACTATTTATGTTGTTTTTGTTTTTTATTTTGTACATTTTTTAATTTTTTTTTTATTAAAAAATGTATTTGGGTAATTTTTGTTGTGGGAGGGAAACAGCTAATTTTAAACCTAAAATAGTTTAATTGTTTAATAAAAAGTGCATGCGGGTGCAGTTTACTATTTGGCCACAAAATGGGCACAGTCAAAAAAGTCCTGGATGCGAACAATCTCGCATCCAGGAACTACAAAGAGGCTGGGGAAACGTTTCTGGGGCAGAAATACGGCGGTCTCTAATTAGAAACCATCGATTTTTCTGCAGGGGAGTTAGATCGGTGAATAGGAACTATATTCCCATTCACTGATCGGGGGGCTAGCGGCGGGCAGCGGGAGCGCGTGTCCGATCGCGCGCACCACCCAGCAGCAGCAGCAGAGCCTATCTGGATGAACTTACTCATTGAACTGGATATAAAACATTTTCTGAATCGACTAAATTGTTGTTGAATTGTTACTTTTAGTATTGCTCACAGCCGATTTGGGACCTTAATGAGGTTTCTTTTCTGCCAATCCGAACGCGTTTATCTGATTGCTTGGGTGATTCTTGTTGGAGAATTGTACTGTTAGTGGGCACCGTTACTTGCTACTCAGGAGGACATCAAGTGATGTAGCAGAGGGGCATGCTTATTAGGATTTATTGATTTATTTTATTTATTTATTGTATTTATAAAGCGCCAGCATATTACTCAGCGCTGAACATTAATTTAGGTTACAGACAATATTTAGGGGTGACAAACAGCAATATGACAAGACAGGAATACAAGAAAAACCAGATCACACAGCACAGTATAATAATAATCCAAACATTTGAATCGCGCTTTTCTCCTGTTGGACTCAAAGCGCTCAAGAGCTGCAGCCACTGGGACACACTCAAGAGGCCACCCAGCAGTGTTAGGGAGTCTTGCCTTGAACCCCTTAGTGAATAGGTACTGACTAGTGATGGGCGAACATCTAGATGTTCGGGTTCGGGGTGGTTCGGCCGAACATGCCCCCGATATTCGGCATGTTCGGGCCGAACCCCGAACCCAACCCGAACATGTCCCTTTGGGGCCCCTATAGGGTCCCAGCAAAAAGGAAGAGCATGCCCCGAGCGCGGGGGGGGGGGGGGGAATGCCCCCCACCCCTCTCCGCTAAGCTCTCCCTTCTGCTGGACCCTATAAAATTAAATCTAAGTCCCCCGAAGGTACCTTGCAGGCTGGCAGGAGGAGGGTTGGAAGCGGGCAGCTGGAGAGCATAGGCGCTAGTACCATCTGGTACTTCCGCCCTCTCTCTGACGCACTTCCTGTTTACATTTGTAAGTCACATCAAGAGAGAGCAGAAGTACCGCGATGACGCGTACGAGGGTACGTGTCATCATGTAGATGACGCGTACCCTCGTACGCGTCATCGCGGTACTTCTGTTCTCTCTTGACGCGACTTACAAATGTAAACAGGAAGTGCGTCAGAGAGAGGGCGGAAGTACCAGATGGTACTAGCGCCTGTGATCGCCGGCTGCCCGCTTCCTGTCCTCTTCCTGCCAGCCTGCTACAGGTACTTTGGGGGACTTCTATTTAATTTTATAGGGTCCAGCAGAAGGGACTCTATAGGGGGCTTTGTTCGGCCGGACACGGCTGTGTTCGGCCGAACACAGAAGGCCTGATTGGGTTCGGGCAGCGTGGCCGAGCACCATCCCGAACACCATGAGGTGTTCGGGGGGTGCCAAACCGAACCCGAACAGGCCAAAATCCGGGCGAACGCGAACAGTGGCGAACACTGTTCACCCATCACTAGTACTGACCCTAGCCAGGATTTGAAACCTGGTCGCCCATGTCAAAGGCAGTGCCCTTAACCGTGGCTGGATAGTGTAATGGTTAAGGGCTCTGCCTCTGACACAGGCGACCTGGGTTCACATCTCAGCTCTGCCTGTTCAGTAAGCCAGCACCTATTCAGTAGAAGACCTTGGGCAAGACTCCCTAACACTACTTCTGCCTATAGAACGCGTCCTAGTGGCTGCAGCTCTGGTGCTTTGAGTCCGCCATGAGAAAAGCGCGATATAAATGTTATGTGTTTGTTTGTTTGTTTGTTGTTTAACCAGTACACTATCCAGTACACTATGAGTACAAGGTAATGCTTAGTCAGTCACTGGATGGAGCATGGGGATTAGGCAAGTTAGGATCACTCAGATGCCTAGCATGGGTGCACAGTAATGGAGGTGCATGATCAGGTAGGACACAAAAGGAGGAGGACCCTGCCCAAAGGCTTACAATCTAGAGGGAGAGGTAAGGACACGAAAGGTAGGGGACTAGAGTTCAGCTGTGGGTTTAGAGCACTTGTGAGGGGTGGTAGGCCAGAGTGAAAAGGTGAGTTTTGAGGACCTTCTTGAAGATGCTGAAGGAGGGTAAAAACAGGGAACACCAAGAGCCCCAATAGTGTAATATTTACTGGTAAATGGTTATTAAATAGAGTAAATATTAATACTCACAAACCAGGGTTACCATTAGGCAACCACTGTAAGGGCAGGTGGGGAGATTTTCCTGACCCCACTCAGGAATAAGAAGTCGCTCTCTGCAGATGAGAAAAAGGGGGTTCAGCCCTCCACCCAGGGTGGACTCAGCATTATGCAGGAGAACAAAGGCGTCAAAAGGATAAAAGGAAGCTAAATGAGCTTAAAGACCAACTTCTTGGTAAATAGAGGAGGTAGTGGTGGACTTACCTCCTCCAAGTAGACACACAACGAATGTAGTAAAGACAGTCAATATATTTTATTTATGAACTCCAAATATGCAACGCATTTCGCAGGATTGATCCCGCCTCATCAGGCAACAACAACGGAGCAACAGCACATGCGGTCAGTAGAAGAGCCAGGCACCCTGTTCCGGCCGGCGCGAGTCCACTGGTCCCCGCTGTCTTCTTCTCTGCTCCGGGTTTCAGACCGTTCCTGCAGCTACTAAACTTCCTGTCCAGGGTAAGTTTAAACAGTACAGGGCGCTCTACTGTTTAAACTTCCTGCCGGGACAGGAAGTTCTGTGTTGCTGCAAGGAACCCAGCGCGGAAAGAAGACAGCGGGGACCAGGGGACTCGCGCCGGCCGGAACAGGTAATGTATACCCGCTGTATTGCGACGGTCGCTATCGGCGCACTCCCGACCCGCCGGCGATCGAGAAAAATCTTCAGCACGGACGAATCGATGGGAATCGACGGGAACGATCGATTTCGGACGGAAAACAATCGTTCTGTCAGCGGTGTCAGCGGGAAAATCGTTAGGTGTATGGGCCCCTATACATGTATATGTGATGAGCTATAGATCCTGTAATGGGATAGCATTTGTTTTTAGATGCCTCCCAAACGAGTTTTAGTTTTGGAGTTTTATAAGAGCTCAATAAAAGTTCAGTTTTTTTAAACATATTTTTTGGGTCATCAAACAGGGGGTACCGGCAAGTCCTCCACTACTTCATTTTTAACCAGTTTTCAATGTTTTTCATCCTTGTTGGCACCTGGGGTATATCATTTTTAGAGATGTTGCGAATGGTTCCCGAACCGTTCACCGGCGAACATCTCAAAATCTGTGGGCCTTCTACTACTTGCGGGTCGCAATGACCTGGAGTAGTACGCCTGCGCTGCCCGGCGGAGCGCGACCTAAATCGCACTCCTGTTGCCGGGCACTTTCTGCACATGTGCATAAAGTCATGAATGACGTCATGCTCATGCGCAGAGAGTGCCCGGCAACAAGAGCGCAATCTAGGACGCGCTCCGCCGGGCAGCGCAGGCGTACTACTCCGAGTCATTGCGACCCGGAAGTAGTAGAAGGCCCAGAGAGATTCGCCCGGCGAATGGTTCGGGCCATCTCTAATCATTTTTCGTTGAATAATATCAGTAAACAAATATCAGCTAAAACAGATGAAAACTCTCAGTTCACTTGCTTGTAGCGGATGAAGAAGGTTTGACAGCTTTCGTGCGAATAGGCAATTTTAAAGGTTCCTCCAAGTACATTAAGCAAATGCTCACACAATCGAGAAATACAATTTTTGTACATTTTTTTAAATAAATATGCCTGTAAGGAAAAGAAAAAGTTAAAAATGGAGTGATCTGAGCTTAGCGGCGAGGCAGATATATATCCGTGCTGATAATGGAGCAGAGAGCATTCCTAAGACGCTGTATATAAACAATGTGCAGATTGGAGAGCGGAGGCTTGACATGTATTGGCAGTGACAGCACAACAGGTTAGGTGTCAGGATGATATCTCTTATTACCGAGTACACTCAGAGGTTTCGGCTGTGGGGCACAAAATTTGGATTTCAGCAAATCACAGATGGGAAGACAGCCTCTTCTTAATAATGGAGAAGGAAGAAAGAGCCCTACATCTGAGTCCGCTGTCATGTCAGGTTGTCCCTCACCACGGCTTTGATTACGCCATAACTAGATGTTTCATAGACTCACTGAAGATTCCGGTAGCGGCTGTTGTTACTTCACTGCCAAGATGGTGTCAGGACATGTCGGGTAGCTGTGATCACATCGGATGAAAGTTGTGTTACATTTCTCGGATATATTGAGCCTCAGCATACCTAGCAGCACTTCCGTGGATGTGAGAATCTCGCCACCCCGTGGGATGAATTTTTCACTGCGGTACACTCAGTAAAGCTGTAGGGGGGATGAAAGGGCATTCATTTTACTTCCTGCTTTGTGCAGATGTATCAGTCAGAGAGTGAGGAATTCTGGGTGTCCTTAAAGAGGAGCTATCAGCCATACTATCTAAGAAAACAACAACAACACATATATACGTAAATACTTGCTCTTCTTACATAACATGTATTACACTGTCCACATTTTAATTTTAGTGATTTTTCTACAGTAAAATAAGGGAGAATCCTTGTTAACATTTCCCATATTAACTGTGACTATTTTGAAGCCAATCCTGATGTAATTTCCCCCCTTACTTTCCTCTGCCTGATTTGTCCTCCCTGCACTATAGAAAGTGCATTGTCTCAGCATGAAAAATACAGTATTAGCCAATCAGAGAGGAACAGACATGTGGGAGGGGAAAACAGAAGGGGAAAGAGGCTTCAGCCGATCAGGCTGCATTAGTTAAGTTTGAGGGGAAGTAGAGCAGCAAAACAGGACAAACCAGCATGCCCTGCAACTTCCTTTTTGTGTACCAAATTTTGTGTGTACCAAATAAGAGTCAGGTGAACTGGGGAATGATCATTTATTAACAAGAAAAGTAAAAGTGATTTTAACTTTTAGATTGCCTGGTTAGCATCCCTATTACCGTACTTGTTTACCAGATAAAAATAAAAAATAGATTTTTGATTTTATGCCCGACAGTTACACTTTAAAGGACAACTGACCTGAGAGGGGTATGAAGACAGTCCTGTTTAATGCCTTTTAACCTTTTAGCAGCTCTGACTCTGCCTATCTTGTGTTAGATGACTTGGGGTAGAGCTACTTCAGCTGGGTATAACCGGAAATCCTCCCCCAGCCTAATGTAGAGTGGCGCAGAGATCGCTTGATATTTAACTAATCCAGACGGATCAGTGAATAATGGCGCACAGGGCCTATGCATAAAAATGGCGCCGCATTAAAAAGATAGGCTTATCGCTATTTATCGTTAGTACTGCATAATAACGCGCACAGGGAAAAAAGAAGAAAAACGGCACACACTAACGTTATTTATCAATAGTGGCACACACTAACGTTATTTATCAATAGTGCCGTTCATTTGCCAAACAGCAGACGTTATTGCCCACAGTAACGTTATTTATCAATAGCGCCCTACATAAGCCAAACTGCAGACGTTATTTAACTGCAAAACGGTGAATGGATTTAATGTAACACTGTCAAGGTTAGGGTTAGGCACCACTGGGGGGGTCTTAGGGTTAGGCACCACCAGGGGGGTCTTAGGGTTAGGCACCACCAGGGGGGTCTTAGGGTTAGGCACCATCAGGGGGGTCTTAGGGTTAGGCACCATCAGGGGGGTCTTAGGGTTAGGCACGACTGGGGGGTCTTAGGGTTAGGCACCACCAGGGGGGGTCTTAGGGTTAGGCACCACCAGGGGGGGGGTCTTAGGGTTAGGCACCACCAGGGGGTCTTAGGGTTAGGAACCACCAGGGGGGTCTTAGGGTTAGGCACCACCAGGGGGGTGGTTAGGGTTAGGCACCCTAGATGGTTTAGGGGTCAGGGATAGGTACAGAGAGGGTTCTGTGTGTTAACGCTAAATAATGATAAGGCTTTAACGTTAAATAACAATAAGGCGTTAACGTTAAATAACAATAAGGCTTTAATGTTAAATAACAATAAGGCTTTAACATTAAATAACAATAAGGCTTTAACGTTAAATAGCGATAAGCGGCAAACGGATTAGCGGCAACACAGTGCGCCATTATTCGCAGGCGCCATTTTCAGATGGTCGGGTCTCCTCTTCAACCACTGAATGGTGCTGTTATGCTGACATCATCCTCTCGGTCTGGATCACATGATAGGACATGTGATTGGGTTGTGAGGAAGGATGTTAGCATTACAGCAACACTTGCTGGTGGAAGAGGAGACCCAATCCTGTGTCTGGGTCAGGTAAGTATTGCGCCCCCTGCACTACTCTGCATTAGGCTGGGGGAAGCAGCCCAGGTATAGCTGGCTAAAGCAACTCTACCCCGAGTGATCTAACATGAGATCCGGATCAGGTAAATGTCAAGTGATCCCTGCGCTACTCTGCATTAGGCTATGGGAAGGAAAGAGATAATGAGACGTCACAAAGCACATAAAAAAATAAAAAAATACATTTGGCGGTTAAAGGGTTAAACATTGTGGAGTGCCTGGCTGTTCTGCTGATCCTCTGCCTCTAATACTTTTAGCTATAGACCCTGGAACAAGCATGCAGCAGATCAGATGTTCTGACTGAAAACTGGCTAGATTAGCCACATGCTTGTCCTTCTGCACCCAGGCAGTGACTTAGCAAAGCATGCTTTCTGGAATCAAGTACCTTAAAAAGGAACTGAACACAAAAAAAGTCTCTGTAACAAAAAAAAGTTCCCCTGGGGGGTACTCACCTCAGGAGGAGGAAGCCTCAGGGTCCCAATGATGCTTCCTCCCCCCTTGTAGCTGCAGGCAATCCAGCGCTGGCTCCCCTGAAGTGTCCCGCAATCCTGGCTTGACAAGCCTGACAAGGCTTGCTATATTTACCTTCCCGGCTCCAGTGGGGGCGCTGTTGCAGCTCTCAGCACGGAGATAGGCGGAAATAGCCGATCTCTGTCGGGTCCGCTCTACTACGCAGGCCAGGAGACTTGCGCCTGCGCAGTAGAGCGGCCCGACAGCGATCAGCTATTTCCGCCTATCTCCGAGCGGAGAGCCGATACTGCGCCTGCGCTGGAGCCGGGAAGGTAAATATTTACATCCCCGCCGTTCGGAGGGGCACTGCGAGACCGCCGTGGGACACAGGAGGACGGGGGAGGCCTCAATAGGATCCGGAGGCTTCCCCCACCCGAGGTGAGTACCGCCAGGGGAATGTTTTCTCGTTACAGGTTTTCCTTAAGTAATTTTCATTTGCGGCAAACACTTAATTCTCAAATCCGTAACCAAGCAGTGAAGTACATTGTAGGCTCATCCAGCTGTGGAATAAAAAAATGGGGGTTCTCATAGGGCCAGGAGTGCCTTCCTTGTCACCAATTTGTTGTATTCAGCAATCAAGGATGCAGAGTAACTGGAACCAAGTTTATGTACAGAAGGAACACTGAGAGCCTAATATAGTGTAATATGTACTGGTAATTAGGTGTATAATAAAGTGTGAGAAAAGGATACTCCAAGGCAACCACTGAACATGCAGGTGAGGAGATTAGACCTTTCCGCACTCAGGATTAAGAAGTCGCTCTCTGTAGATCGGAAAAGAAAGGGGTATATCACCCTTCCACGGTGGACACAAATCTTGTAGGTAGTAAACAGAGGCGCCAAAAGAATAAAATAAAGTAAAATGTTTACAAAATGCTTGGAAGGCAGTGGTGGACTTACCTCCTAAAAATGTATTGATATACTCCCCAAAAAATGTTGCAACGCGTTTCACAGGTATAACCCACTTCATCAGGAAATAAACGGGTATAAAACAGTATATGGTCAAAGTCGCCTCTGGTGCAACTTTGACCACATACTTCTGCTTTTGTGTCTGCTTTTAGGAGGTAAGTCCACCACTGCCTTCCAAGCAGTTTTTAAACATTTTAGTTTATTTTATTGTTTTGGCGCCTCTGTTTACTATCTACAAAAAGTGTATTTACAGGGTTCAGCAGCTCTCCAAATTAAGTAGTTTTTTTTCTCTGGGCCTCCAGGATGCATAAACAGAGACCAACAACTCACGGCAGTACTGATCATCTTATTAGAAATGCAAGTAGCACAGTGCCATCTACAGGTCAGATGGATGAACCGCACAACAATCATAGTAGGCAGCAGGTTGTGATAAACCCTACGATTACAGAGGTCCATGTAGCTACTACATATGTTCTTTTATTCTCCATAGTGTTTTTATTATGTTAATAAAAGTGGAGTGTTCTTGTAAGGAAAGCACAAGCAGGTCGTTATCATACAAGGCGTTCCGTAATTATTCTCGTACGTTGGCTTCTGAGAAAAGCCTCTGTTACGAGGTCCATTTTCTCAGTGGTAATTTAGAATCTGGCGCAGTCCTTCCATATGTATTATGTACAGAAATCAATAGATGTCAACAGTAACATTTTAAGCTATTCTGTAGGAGTAAGTTCTGCGATCGATCTGATATCATGATGTATGTATATGGAAAGACATATCACTCCATTAACATTCTTCCATCCACCAGCTCAATACCGCCGTTTGTATTCATACACATACCGAACATTTTCTGTTTTGAAAGACATACTTTCATTTCATCCCAGTGCACCTTTTTTCTATCATTTTACTCTACAGGAAAAAAAATTGCATTTAAAAAGATATTGTAAGACTTTTAAGACTTTTAGTATGAAAATGGAATAGGAGAGTGTCCAGCGTCCTCAATATTAACCCTCTCCCTCTCTCTAGCATTTGTTACTTGAATGCTATGGTCCACGTTGCAGGGGGGGGGGGGGGGTTAACTGCAATCCCTACCAGTGGGTAGACTTTCAGCCACTAGTAATGTCTGGCTGTAATAGGAATCTCAGTAAGCCCCACCCCTTTGACATCACAATCAGGCATCAGGTTTACGCTAGAACAGGGGTCAGGAACCTTTTAGGCTGAGATAGCCATAAATGTCACATATTTTAAAATGTATTTCCATAAGAGCCATAGAATATGTTTCAAACTGGGACAGTGCGCATGCGCGGCAGAGGGCTGTCCCTGTTGCCATGGTGATGTGTATACAGTTGATCCGCCAGGCAGCGGAAGTGTCAGACACGTCTTCAGCTTCTCTCGGGTTTCAGCAACATCAGCAATTTCCCTGAGAGCCAGACAGGAGAAATACCGACTAACAGCTTGTACAATTAGCTAGCTGACTTGGGTGTTGATTCACTTTGTAGGATGAGATCCCCGCACTTTAGCCCAATAGGCTTCCTGTCAAGTGACAGACAGCCTATTGGGACAATCAAAGTGCAGGGATCTCGTCCTACAAAGTCACCGGACCTGGCAGGATCCAGAGTGGGACAATTGGAGTGGCCGTTAGTTTGGGGTAGCGCAAGTAAGTTAGTAGTGCATGCTACAGCAGTAACGTGCCTACTTTGAAAATTGTATTTGCGCTGCCACACTAAGCTGCGCTGCTTGAGCCATGTAACTTAGTGAATCAACCCCTACTGATTGTCTGTGAGCCAGATGTAGCCATCAAAAGAGCCACATCTGTCTCCCGAGCCATAGGTTCCCTACCCCTACTCTAGAAGGTGGTGGGGGACACTGGGCAGGAAAAGAAACAGAGGGCAGTTTACACTGTGGAAATATTGCAAAAACATACATTTCAGAAAGGTGCTCCGAGTCAGTGGTCTAGGGGTGTAATAGCAATGGCTCCTGCTATGTGCAGCAAGACTTTATGAGCAGTCTTTATTACTATTTGAGAACCGTTGCCATGGCTGGGATTTGCCAATGGTTGCACATGTAATTTGTGCTTGTCAGTAATGGCATATCAAAGCTGGCAGTACATCGAAATGGAAAGTTAAAGAGGACCTGTAGTCAAAATAACATCATGAATACAATTTTACAATATTACTTTAAACTTTTTGATTTTGCAAAGTGCAAAATCTTTCCTCTCCCGGATTTACTTTCTGAAATTAATCACAAGCATATTTACTGCTGGAAGGTAATGTTTGCTGAGAGTTCTTAAGTCAGTAGAAAATATACCTGGTCTTCCAGAAAGCTCTGGTGGTGAGAATTCCGCATAATATATAGCCTCGTTGTGGAATTCTACTGGCTTCAGAACCCAACAGGACTAAAGATGTTGCTCGTCCCCTGTGGTAAATTTCAGAATGTAAATTGGTGTGAGGAAACATTTTATAAAGGGCTAACACTGACTCAGGGCCGGTTTAAGCAACAATGGGGCCCCAGGGCAAACTAAACCCGGGGGGCCCCCCAACAGATACCCCGGAACAAAAATCGTCATTAAGGGACCTTTTTTGCAGCTGGTATAGTCAGGGTGTGAAGTCCCAATTAGTCAGAGCTCCACATTCTTGCTATCCCAGCCTGCATGGGGACAAGGGGTTGAAAAGTTTCAGGAGGGGGGACCCCACAATTCTTATAAAAAAAAATTCACACTCTAAACAAAAAAAAAACATTAGGCAAATAGGAAAAAAATGCCAGGGATCTTCATACAGCCATATTGCGGCTGTATAGCGATCCCTGGCCAAAGCGCTGCGGCTGCGTATGGACCCCCTGGAAACCCCATCAGGAAATTTATTGCTCTCTTTTGATACATGTAACATTACACTACCGTTAGGTTTGCTACTAAAAGTGACATTTACCGCATTTAAAAGTATACTTTTTTCCTTCTAAACTTTAAAATCGATTTTCTCAAAAACTATAAGGCCTCTTGTAGCCACTGGGGGCCCCTACAGGCTCTGGGGCCCTGAGGCAATTGCCTACTTTGCCTCTATGGTAGCGCCGGCCCTGCACTGACTAAATAGTTTTTAAATTATTATTGGAAAAAAAAACTGTTTTATTTACACTATAGTTCCCCTTTAAAGGACCACTATCGTGAAAAATTGTATAATTTAAAATAATGACAACGCCTAAATAAAAGGTACATTTCTTTCAGAGTAAAATGTGCTATAAACTACTTTTTTCCCTATGGTGCTGTCACCTTACAGTAGGTAGAAAAAACTAGATTGACAGAATTGACAGGTTTTAGACTAGCCCATATCCTCATGGGGGATTCTCTGCATTTTCTTTATTTCTAAAAGAACTTCATGAATGAAAAATACTTAGTACAACTGCCAGAATATGTGGGTGACCGGCATCTATATATACAGTATATCCTTTCCAGGGAGTGCTGAGAAAATACTGAGAATCCACCAGGAAGAGATGGACAAGTCAAAAACCTGTCAGTTCCATCAGATTTCTACTAATTTATAGTTCATTTTACGCTAAAAGAAATATACTTCTTATGTTTACATATATTTAAATTTTAACATTTTCCACTATAGTGTTTTTTTTAAAGGACAACTGTAACAAGAGCAAAAAGGAGGCTGCTATATGTATTTCCTTTTAAACAATACCAGTTGCCTGGCAGCACTGCTGTAGCTGTAGTAGCGTCTGAATCACACCAGAAACAATCTCGTCAGATCTGACAATAATGTCAGAAACACCTGATCTGCTGCATGCTTGTTCAGGGGCTATGGCTAAAAGTATTAGAGGCAGAGGATCAACAGGACAGCCAGGCAACTGGTATTGTTTAAAGGGCCACTATCGCGAAAAAAGTGGGCAGCTAAAATCTGACAGAACCGACAGGTTTTGGGCCAGTCCATCTCCTCATGGGGGATTCTCAGGATTTTGTTTTCAACAGCATTTCCTAAACAGCAGTTTAACTGCCAAAATAGTAAGATACCAGTCAGCCACACACTTGCACACTGTTTTGTCAGTTAGACTTTGCAACTGCTATTCAGGAAATGCTGTTGAAAACAAAGAAAACTCTGAGAACCCCCCATGAAGAGATGGACTGGCCCACAACCTGTCAGTTCTGTCAGATTTTACCTGGCTACTTTTTCGCAATAGTGGTCCTTTAAAAAGAAATAAATATAGCAACCCCCATTCCCCCCCCCCCCCCCTCACTTTAGCTGTGCTAAGAACCCTCTTTACATAACAATCTTCCCAGATATTGCCACGCTTTATTGCAGTATTTGTATAGATCTTTCCGTTTCTGACTTTGATCCGGCATCTCACGGCAAACAATTCATCTGTTATAATGAGTCACGTTCGTTCTTGAAATATTTGTACAGAGAGGATGACAAGAGTCAATGGAAGGCGCAGACCATTCCTCATCTCTCATTCCTCTGCCTTGTCTCTGTCTTCTGAGATTGCTGTATCTCTGTGTCAGCATTTACTGCTAGTAATGAGGGTCTCTTTGGGTTTCTGGTCGACTGGCATTTTTTGTTTTATTAATATGCAAATAGTCACGTCAAGGACACCGGCTTAAACAAATGGAATCTCGATGATACATCCACTCCTCGCGTAATATATCCAGCGGGATGACAAATCCCGCATCGCTGCTACATGGATGCAAAGCTAATCAGGTTGAACAGAGCATGAACCTTTTTCTGGGCCACCCTGCTGTTGAGTGGAAGGGACTTGTCGGTTCAAAATGATTATTTAACTTGGGAGGCGTTTATAGGATGACAAGAATGTGCCGGGAGATAAAGGGAAGGGGGGGAGGAAGAGGATGTAGATTACAGCAAGATCATTTTATTTCAGCTTCTGTCTCAGCACACTAAAAGACGGAATTATGGTTGCCAGGGCCACCGTACTGGAAAGGCCATCTAGGCCAAGGTCTAAGGAGACAGCTGCCCCAGGCGGGTGGCTAGACATGGAGGAGGGGTAACTGCGTATGGAAAAGGCTTTAAAGGGAACCTAAACTGAGGATATGGATTTTTCCTTTTAAAATAATACCAGTTGCCTGACTCTCCTGCTGATCCTGTGTCTAATACTTTTAGCCACAGCCCCTCAACAAGCATACAGATCAGGTGCACTGACTGAAGTCAGACTGGATTAGCTGCATGCTTGTTTCAGGTGTGTGATTCAGCCACTACTGCAGCCAGGCAACTGGTATTGTTTAAAAGGAAACATCCATATCCCTCTCAATTTAGGTTACCGGACTCCGAGGAGTAGCTAAAAACAAAACCACCTGGGGCTTTCTCCAGCCCACCGTAGGTCAGGAGGTCCCCCGACGTTCTCTTGACTCCTCTCACGGTCCCTCCGCAGAAATCACGACCGGCGACACGGGTGCCAAGTGTCGGGCTGACGCTTCCTGAACCCCATTATGCGCAGTATTGTCACGCCAACCACCGTGATGACGCGTAGCGGCCAGTGTGATGACGACGAGAGTCATCGTTCAGGAAGTGTCGGCCCGACACTCGACACCGGTGTCGCCGGACGTGATTTCTGCGGAGAGACCATGAGAGGAGAAAAGAGGACGCTGGGGGTGGACCTACGGTGGGCTGGAGAAAGCCCCCAAGTAAGTACCGATTTTGTTTTAGCTACTCCTCGGAGTCCCTTTAAAGAGACACTGAAGCGAAAAAAAAAATATGATATAGTGAATTGGTTGTGTACTATGAATAATTACTAGAAGATTAGCAGCAAAGAAAATATTCTCATACTTTTATTTTCAGGTATATAGTGTTTTTTCTAACATTGCATCATTCTATAATATGTGCAGATTACACAACACTCAGCATTCAAAATGATTCTTTCAGAGCTGTCTGTGAAGTAATGACCTCTCCTCTAGCAGAGGAAAAGTATATAGTCCAGGAACAGTTGAGATAATAAAAGTCAGATAACAGCCCTCTCCACGACTAACTTAGTCGGAGAGCTTAATGGCTTGTTTGCATAGAGATAACAACTGGAGTTTCTCAACTCTTCCTGTACTGGAAACAATTAGACTGATGTATCTGATCTTAATGTTTTATTTCTTAGCTGTGCTACACATACAAATCATAATATCATCATTTTTTTTTTCGCTTCAGTGTCTCTTTAACCACTTCCAAATATTTGTTACGTAAATCTACGCCCCTGTATACTTTACTTGCGGAGCAGGGTCATAGATGTACGTATTGTTTACCTACCACCACTGTTCACAATTGCGGTGCTGCTCTTATTCACCTTCACCACAATCCTGCTGGTCCGTGATTGGTGAATGGGAAGAAGGAGTTCCTAAAACCGATCACGGTGCCTGTGACAAATAAAAGCCAGAGTCAGCAAGACCTCGGCTTTTATTCACAAAGAAAAAGTAAACAGTTACATTCACTGGTTACTGTCCACTGTTTACAATACTTGGAAACTGAGTGTAGAGCCATCTTGTGGTTTAAAAGTAAAAATACACCCAAATACACTATTATACACTATTAAATACAAAAATTAAATGCATTGTTATTATCTTTTTTATCCCTTCCACCCCCTACCCCATAGTTACCGAAATGAAACACTTTTTTAATATGTATGCCATGAGAGTATATTACTGTTATTTTTGTAAATAAAGGCTTGTAATTATTGTTATGGTTTAAAAAACAAGTAAACAGAAAAAAATACACCTTTATTTCCAAATAAAATATTATCGCCATACATTGTATTAGGAACACAATTTAAAGGTTGTAATAAATGGGACAAATTGGCAAATAAAATGTATTGGGTTTTATCAGCAATAGCACACTTTAATTTTAAACTATAATGGCTGAAAGCTGAGAAATTATGAATTTTTACAATTTTTTTTATTCTTCTTCCCTGTAAAATGCATATAAAATAAATTAATTCTTAGCAGCAAACAGTACTGCACAAAGAAAGCCTAGTTTGTCCCGCAAAAAAATGATATATAAATCATTTCAGTGTGATAAGTAGCGGTAAAGTTATTGGTAAATGAATGGGAGGAGTGTGATGTGAAAATTGCTCTGCTTTTAAAGGGGGAAAAAAACCTTTGGTTTGGAATGTACCAGAGACAATGAAAGTAGATATACTTACATGTGGTTTACTCTAGCCCCATTAGTCACTGATACTGACTGTGTTAGGAAAGTGTTTGGTTATATATTTGTACATATTGTAATTGTTGCAAGTTAGCTTGGTTTGTCTGCCTTTGAGGGTTTGTAGTGCAGAAGGAAGTAGGAGGAGACAGCAGGCAAGGTGGCAAAAAGGTTAACTGATGACATATGGTGAACATGTGGATATGTCTGTAAAGGATGACTGTGAGAATTTGCTTGCCTGACGACGTGCATTTTTGAATTGTGTAAATTGTTGTGTAAATTGTGTAATCTGCTCGTGGTTGGGCTCTGCACATCTATGCAGCTGGTCAATTTGGGTGCAGCTTGTATTTGGTAGCGCTGCCATTACCTCTTGTTGTACAAAAATGTAAAGGTGGCCATCAGTTCGACCAACAGATAGATCCCTCTCTGATCGAATTTGATCAGTGAGGGATCGTAGGGCTGCCTTTACTGCAAACAGATTGTGAATCGATTTCAGCATGAAATCAATCACAATCTGTGAAGCTGCCGCCGCCCCCCCCGCATACACTACCTGCTCCGGCCGGCGCGTGTCCCCCGGTCTCCGATGTCTTCTTTTCCACTCTGGGCTCCGGCTTCACTGAACTTCCTATCCGGGGAACAGTAGAGGGCGCTCTACTGTTTAAACTTCCTGTCCGGACAGGAAGAAGTGAAGCCTGCCAGAGCCCAGCGGAGAAGGAGCAGCGTTGACAGCGGGGACACGCGCCGGCCGGAGTAGGTAATGTATTGCCGCTAGCGTCGGTCGTCGGACATTCGAACGCCACTATCGACGCACTCCCGACCCGCCAGTGACATCTTCCACACGGACGGATCGACGCAAACGATCGATTTCAGATGGAAATCGATCATTCTGTCAGCGTTTGCGCAAAGATTTCACAGCAGATTCGATCACAGTGATCGAATCTGCTGTACATTGGCGGGAAAATTGTTAGGTGTATGGGCCCCTTAAGTCGCATCCAGTTGTATCAGTTTGCATTCAATTTATCTAGAGTAGGGTATAGTGCATACTTTGCAACTTATTTATATTCAAGGTGTGTATTTAAGTCCCGGGGGGGGGGGGGGTGCTGTTCTTTAGGAAATGTGTAGATCATTTATGGTTAGCAGGCCCAGGTTTACACTATGTTTTAATTGTTAGTTAGTGGTTAGGTCTCTTTCGTGAGGGCACGTCAACATAGTGGAAGAGTCTAGTACTGAACAATCTGCGCAAACTGTTTTTGGAAGCTAACATCCTTCATTTGTTGCATCTGTTTTGAATGCAAGTTGTGTTATCTGCTGGTGCTTTGGGCTCTGCACATCTATGCACCCGGTCAATTTGCTTGCAGCCTCCATTTGGAAGTGCTGCCATTACCTCCTATTGTATAAAAATTTTAGGATTGTGTTGTGAAGATGGAAGAGAGTTCCAAAGGAGGATTGAAACTCGTGAGAAGTCTTGGATGTGAGACTTAAGGCTGCCATACACTGGTCGATTGCCACCAGATCGACCAACAGATAGATCCCTCTCTAATCTAATCTGATTACAGAGGGATCTATTGCCTGCCATGCACTGCACACAGATTTGAATCGATTTCAGCATGAAATTGATTCAAATGCTGTAAAGCCGCCACTACCGCCTGCCTCGCCTCCCCTGCTCCCCCGGCCAGCAGAACTAATATTACCCATCCGCCTGGATTCGTTCAGTCACACTTCTTTGGGCTGGTGCACACCAGAGCGGTTCTGGAGTGTTTTTTACAACGCTTGCAGGGGGAAAACCGCTTGGCTAATGAAAGTGAATGGGCTGGTGCTCACCAGAGCGGCTCGTTTTTTCCACAAACGCAAACTCAGGGGCTGCAGCATTTTTTTAGATTTCTGAGGCGTTTCTGCCTCAGTGTTAAAGTATAGGAAAGTGGAAAACGCTAGATCAGGGCAGTTTTCCAAGCGTTTTTGTTACAGAAGCTGTTCAGTAACGGCTTTACTGTAACAATATATGAAATCTGCTACACCAAAACCCTCCAAAACCGCTAGGCATGTTTAAAAACCTCTCTAAACCTGCCTAGAATCGCCCTGAAATCTGCTTCAAAAACCTCTAGAGTTTTGCAGATCTGCTAGAGGTTTTTGGTGAGCACTGGACCTTTCAGTGTCCTCCATGTCCTCTTCTTCACTTTCTGTCTCGTCCTGTGGCAAGCAGGTAAGTGTAAGTAATGCACTACATAATGTCTCCGGTACACTTTAAGACACAGGTGTCAAACTCCAGGCCTGGAGGGCCAGATCCATGCCAGTGTTCAGGATGGACTGAGAACGAGAGGAATGTGCTCTACCTGATGGACCACGCCTTTCCTGATTCAGACCCATCAATTAATTTGAGCGGAGTAAAAAATGTGTGAGGATCTTGGCCTTCGAAGGATCGGTTTGACATCCCTGCTTTAAGGCCCGGTTCACATTAGCGTTCGCTATCTGGATTTTCCTGATCTGATCCGGAGCGTATACTGTACAAACGGAACGTACGTTCCACATAGCAACGTAAAGTCTATGCGGACGTTCACACGTGTCCGTTCCGTACAAAACAGAGCCGGATCGGATCCGAACTCCGGACTCTTTTCCAACATGCGCTATTTTTTGGGTCCGGATCTCCGGCCCACGCACCCGGACCGGAGCCGGACCTGAGCCTGACCGCACCATCAGGAACACAGAAACCAATGGGAAGCGGAAGGCACAGAACACACTGCCTACAAAAACCTGACGTTCTACCCCACTTCCTATGCGTATCCAAGCGGCCATTTCGGATGGGGACACATGGGCCAAGCATGTCTGGAGTGGAGCAGCAGTGACAGACGTGCTGGAGCTGTTTGGCAGAATGTCGGAGGTGGAGGTGAGGCCTACAGCGGAGGAACCTGATTCTACAGGTGCACCAGGTGCACCTTCTGCTGTCCCCAACATTTTTTTCTTAAAATTCCGCTATTTTTTGCCCACGGATCCGGATGACAGCCTGATGCATGCCTGATGCAAACGGACCGGATCCGGATCAGGTCCTGATCCGATCAGGATCCGGTCCGTTTGCATGGCAAAACGCAAGTGTGAACGGGGCCTAAGAAGAGATAAATTGTGAGTTAATAAGTCAGGTGTAATTCAACAGAAAAGCTTTCTGAATCAGCCCCCTGGTTAGGAGTAGTTTTTAAATGTATGTCTCTCACGGAAATATATGTCTCTCTTTTTTTCTTCACTAAAAAAGCCACATCACACAGCCAGCAAATTTAGTGTACATCACAACTTATCTGCCTTGTGCAATTTTTTTGTGCTATCGATTATTTTTTTCTCTCATTTTCTCCGAGTTGCTTTGTTTATCCGTGGGTTGTTATCGTCTTGTCATGTTATGGCAAATGTTAGCACTAGAACGTGCAATCACGACGTCTCGGCTTGCGCTTCCCCATCATTACCCGGAGCTTCAATTCCTTTCTCAGCATCGCAGTCCCACCCCGGCGTCTTCTAAACCTTGCGATTAAAGTCAGGAGCTCGACAGGTGGCTCGTAGAGGTGATCTGTTAGCTTCCATTAACACAAGCAAACAGTCGCAGCTGGAAACAAGAAATAATTATCCTTGAACAGGAAAGCTGCTGAAATGGCACCGAAATATCAAAATGTCATCAAACCTTCCGAGTTAATTTCAGTCATATTGGCGTGGATGAGCGCTTTGTCTAATATAGCGTGTGACAGCTGGGGAGAACTCCCACGTGGCTGTGTACGCCTGGCGCTTGTGTACTTTGTAACATTGGGAAATAGTAACTACTAGCTGCACCAAGGTCTGTACCGGAGATCCAATTATCTGGCGGTAGAACGAAGACCAAAGAGAAGCCGCCGACTTTCCAATTACTGAATTTACGTTTGATGTATGTGGACCACCCGTAGATGTGATGGTAGAAGAGCATCTCAATGGCCCATTTTGCACCAGGACTGAAAAACGGGCATGCTCATTCAGATTCCCACATTTACGATAAAAAAATTGTAATTTATAATCTGAAAATTGAAATCGAAAATCAGATTTCTGCCGAAATACCGCATTACAGCTTTGTAATTTTATGCCAATCACAGAACTTGGAAGCATTGGACAAGTCAGAGAATGCAGAGTCAACTCAAAAGTATTTGGCCAATCAAAGAGTGCAAAAAAATGACCCAAAAAAAGACTCCTTGGAAATCAGATTTCTGCGGAAATACCGCAATACCACAACTCCGTACATTTTAGCCCAATCACAGAACTCAGAATCTTTGAAGCAATCAGAGACTGCAGAGTCAACTCAGAAGTATTTGGCCACTCAAAGAGTGCACAAAAATGACCAAAAAAAGACTCCTTCAAAATCAGAAATATTATTTCTACAGAAATACTAATACCACAACTCGGTAATTTTAGCCCGATCCCAGAACTCGGAAACATTGGGCCAATAGGAGAATGCAGAGTCAACTCGGAAGTATTTTGCCAATCAGAGAGTGCAAAAAATGACCAAAAAAAGACTCCTTTGAAAGAATCTGTAATCGGCATTGGCGGATATCTGCATTTCCAACCATCCCTACTAAAAAATGTCCATCCTCATGGACTGGTTAAAAGTCTTGGTGTTTGAATTTGGCATAACAAATTTGGATTGCCAAAATACAGCTGAACACACTTCAGTACCATCTCAGTACTGAACAAGTGAGTTCCCGACTTGTGCTTCACGTGACTCTGATACTTTCTGTCTCTGGCTTCCACTGTATAGAATCGCATGAGCTCACTGACTGGCTAAAGTCTATGAACCTCATGACTAGAGATGTAGCCAACTGTTCGCCGGCGAACGGTTCCAGGCGAACTTTGGGGGTTCGCGTTCGCCTGCAGCAGGCGAACTTTTGCGGAAGTTCGATTCGCCCCATAATGCTCTATTGAGCAAAACTTTGAACCTCTACATCACAGTCAGCAGGCACATTATTGTCAAACACACTGCTCGAGGACCGCCCCCTCCCTCCTCCTCCTCCTCCAAGCAAGGTCCTTATGCCATTTCACTCACTTGTCTGCCTACACTAATTAAGGGACAGCTGCTTCCCTCCTCCCTCCTACCAGAGGGAGGAGGGTCTCATCTGCCAGGGAATTATACTATTTCAAAAACCAGTTTACATACCATAGCTGAGAATCGAATCCAGGTCTAACTTGTGGTGGGCAAGCACCCTAACCGCTGTACCACAACAGTAGTAACTGAAGTTGGCCTAGCATTTACTATTTATGCTCAATGCAATAGAAACATTAGGTTGCTTAAAGGGAACCTTAACTGAGAGTGATATGGATGTTTCCTATAAACAATACCAGTTGCCTGGCAGTCCAGCTGATCTCTGTGACTGCAATAGTGGCTGAATCACACCCTGAAACAAGCATGCAGCTAATCCAGTCTGACTTCAGTCAGAGCACCTGATCTGCATGCTTGTTCAGGGGCTGTGGCTAAAAGTATTAGAGACACAGGATCAGCAGGCGATCCAGGCAACTGGTATTATTTTAAAAGGAAAAATCCATATCCTTCACCGTTTAGGTTCCCTTTAAGGATTTGTAGCATAAAAGCCAACTCACATTGGCTGGGATTTGAACCCGGGTCTCACTGTGTGGTAGGCAAGTCACCCTAACCGCTGTACCACAACAGTAGTAACTAAAGTTGGCCTAGCATTTGCTATTTATGCTTAATGCAATAGAAACATTAGGTTGCTTAAAGGGAACCTAAACTGAGAGCGCGGTTATCTTGTGGAGTTACGATTCTATATTTTTCCATGGGGACATGTATGCGTACTCCTTTCTAGTGCAGAGATTTTGTATTGCCTAGCTTAGTTCGCTGTATTGCTCCAGATCTAGCTAGTCTCCCTTGCATATGTCATATATTGGTTCATCGCCAATACATACGTATTCTAGTCAGCGTTTGTTATTTTCCTTGTATTCGTGCTACGGTGATATATCAGTGCCGCTGATATATACGTACTCGAACTGTTGATATCCTGTGTTTAGCTAGTCAGTTTTAGCACGTTTTGGTAGGTTGTGCTTATCGTGACCACCAGTGCTTAGGTAGCATAGTCCTGTTCGTGCGAAGTAGCTATTGCTGCGGTTGCTACTGGTTACCTCACTCTAGTCTTTGTGAATGCTTGCTGTCACTGAGGCAGTGACTAAAATAGCAAGCGTGCATTCTGTCAGCCTCTGTCCTTCTAGTCCTGTTCTTCCGAGGTGGCCATTGCCGCTGTCGCTATTGGTTACCTGACTCCAGTCTGTCTTGTCTCATTTGTGAATGCTTGCTGTCACTGAGGCAGTGACTAGATTGGCAAGCGTTCATTCTGTCAGTCTCTGTGCTTATTTCTCAGTGTTTTGGACAATAGACGCTCAGCGCTGCTGTTGCACTGAGCAACCATTGTTAAGTGTAGTTTGTGGTTGCTCGGAGCTGCGCTCGCTCTGCACGCCACATCTCCTGCTGGGGTCACTGTCTCCTCCTCCAGTGCATTCGCACTATACCCTGAAATTTCATAGTTTTATGCCTTGCTTGCGTTCTGCGTGTGTGTCTCCTTCACGTCAGGGTGTGCATTGCGCGCTGACTGTGGAGGATACACCACCAAACGTTACAATAAGTGAAAGTATCATGTCTTTGCTCCCAAAAGAAGTCCTTGTTGGTTTTCTTTGAGGGGTCCACGCTCGGCAGTAGGAGACTGGAGGATAGTATGTGAAGACTATATACAGGATCTTCTCAAAAATTTGCATATTGTGATAAAGTTCATTATTTTCTGTAATGTACTGATAAACTTTAGACTTTGATATATTTTAGATTCATTACACACAACTGAAGTAGTTCAAAGCCTTTTATTGTTTTAATATTGATGATTTTGGCATACAGCTCATGAAAACCCAAAATTCCTATCTCAAAAAATTAGCATATCACGAAAAGGTTCTCTAAACGAGCTATTAACCTAATCATCTGAATCAACTAATTAACTCTAAACACCTGCAAAAGATTCCTGAGGCTTTTAAAACTCCCAGCCTGGTTCATTACTCAAAACCGCAATCATGGGTAAGACTGCCGACCTGACTGCTGTCCAGAAGGCCATCATTGACACCCTCAAGCAAGAGGGTAAGACACAGAAAGAAATTTCTGAATGAATAGGCTGTTCCCAGAGTGCTGTATCAAGGCACCTCAGTGAGAAGTCTGTGGGAAGGAAAAAATGTGGCAGAAAACGCTGCACAACAAAAAGTGGTGACCGAACTCTGAGGAAGATTGCAGAGATAGACCGATTCCAGACCTTGGGGGACCTGTGGAAGCAGTGGACTGAGTCTGGAGTAGAAACATCCCGAGCCACCGTGTACAGGCATGTACAGGAAATGGGCTACAGGTGCCGCATTCCCCAGATAAAGCCACTTTTGAACGAGAAACAGCGGCAGAAGCGCCTGACCTGTACTTGACACTGGACTTCAGACATTTTGGCATTTCCCTCTCCCCAGTCTTCCTCCAGACTCTGGCACCTTGATTTACGAATGACGTGCAAATGTTGCTTTCATCCGAAAAGTACTTTGGACCACTGAGCAACAGTTCAGTGCTGCTTCTCTGTAGCCCAGGTCAGGCACTTCTGCCACTTGTCTGGTTCAAAAGTGGCTTGACCTGGGGAATGCGGCACCTGTAGCCCATTTCCTGCACACACCTGTACACGGTGGCTCAGGATGTTTCTACTCCAGACTCAGTCCACTGCTTCCACAGGTCCCCCAAGGTCTGGAATCGGTCCTTCTCCACAATCTTCCTCAGGGTCCGATCACCTCTTCTCGTTGTGCAGCGTTTTCTGCCACACTTTTTCCTTCCCACAGACTTCCCACTGAGGTGCCTTGATACAGCACTCTGGAAACAGCCTATTCGTTCAGAAATTTCTTTCTGTGTCTTACCCTCTTGCTTGAGGGTGTCAATGATGGCCTTCTGGACAGCAGTCAGGTCGGCAGTCTTACCCATGATTGCGGTTTTGAGTAATGAACCAGGCTGGGAGTTTTAAAAGCCTCAGGAATCTTTTGCAGGTGTTTAGAGTTAATTAGTTGATTCAGATGATAAGGTTAATAGCTCGCTTAGAGAACCTTTTTGTGATATGCTAATTTTTTGAGATAGGAATTTTGGGTTTTCATGAGCTGTATGCCAAAATCATCAATATTAAAACAATAAAAGGCTTTGAACTACTTCAGTTGTGTGTAATGAATCTAAAATATATCAAAGTCTAAAGTTTATGAGTACATTACAGAAAATAATGAACTTTATCACAATATGCTAATTTTTTGAGAAGATCCTGTATTATCCAGAGGCTATCATCGTCTTAGGTATGTAAATATTTTTGAACCTGAGGCTTGTCTCATGTACACTTTAAATAAATGACTTGTTTTTGTCAAATCTGAGTTGTATTAAATAATGGACAAGTAGACAAAGACTTAGTACTTTTTAATAGCACCCAGAGGATTTCATTGTAGCTCCTGTCTTGGCAGGTGGTGTACTCCAGAGAGGTGTCCTTTGACATCATCACCTGAGCTAAAGTTTTCCACTGCCTGGGGATTCTTGACCGATGAAGAAGTAGCGAGGAATCAAGTCCTTGCATTTTAACCGTAATAAGACAATACATTTCAGAAAGTCATCGGAATACCTTTTATGACCTCTTCTTCTGCATGACTGTTCTTTATAAAGTTTATATCTAGTTAATAAGGTGGGGCCATGAATGCTGCCAAGTTTACCTCCCGAAGGACCTTACCTGAGCCAGGTTTTTCAAGGCAGTGTACCGGCTTTATTAGAGTTGGATCGGCACCAAGTGTAATGTTGATGTTTTGCTGGCACTCGATGCGGGAACCATAGAAAGCGTTGATGTGTTATCATACGTTGCAGGGATAGATGATAAACTGAAGACGTACAACCATTCCCGGAAGACTTTACTTCACTTGTAAGTCGCACACAAATCTTGCCAATGCAGACTCCGTAATGCAGGCTCCAGGGTTGCATATGATTACATCTCATTGCTCATCCTCAAACGACCATTAAACCTTAAATACAGGTTCTTTAGTCATTAAAGAGGGTTTGTCACAAAGACAAAAGTGTGTAAGCATGTTTGGAATTCACTTATTAATTTACATATTCCATAGCGGTGCATTGTGGGTAACCACTCATGTTCACTTAAAGAGGAGCTGTTAGGTATAAGGTCTCAGAGAAAAAAAACACATATATCAGTAGCTAAATATTGGCTGTACTTACATTACATATGTATTTCACTGTCCACGTTTGGATTTCACAGAATTTGTATATAGTATTTGCAGAGAATGATGCTCCTGACAGCTCATGGCAGCTTCCATGTTTGTCTGTCTACTATGAAGCCAATTGTGATGTCATATCCTTTCTGCTTCCTGATGATTCCACTCACAGAAAAGATCCTAATGGACAACACTACTGTGCAGTAAATATTAATTAGCCATGTGGCTAGGAACAATAGCGGACTCATGCAGTATACTCTGCCCTGTGATTTTTCAGTGCTGTGAGCTGGGATGCATTACAAGCTGCTGTAACATGAGCCTGTAACTTCTCATTAGCAGCCAGGGGAGGACCCAAGGTGGGGAGAAGCAGCCCCAGAATGCTTTGCAGTATGTTATGCGGCTTCTCGTCCTTTTAAGAGCATGGGAATAACAGCCTTGCTGTTCAGCACACATCAAGAGTAAGAGAGATTTTTAACTTCAGTATTGCCTTTTTGGCTTCCTTCTAAACTGTTTAACACAGGAGAATAGAGGTTTAAATTAGCGTTTGCAGCTTGACAGTTACTCTTAAAGCTGAATTATTGTAAATTTCTTCTGTTTTAAGAAGGCAAAGCAATCTAAGCATTGCTCTTTAGCAGGAGGGTTTTTTGGTCTCTTTTAGTCCCCTTTACTTTCCTTGTGGTTTTGAGTCACCCCGAGCTGCTTGGTTGCTGTGTTTAAAGGGAACCTACACTGAGAAGGATATGGATTTTTCCTTTAGAAATAATACCAGTTGCCTGACTCCCGCGCTGATCCTGTGTCTCTAATACTTTTAGCCACAACCCCTGAACAAGCATGCAGCAAAGCAGGCGCTCTGACTGAAGTCAGACTGGATTTGCTGCATGCTTGTTTCAGGTGTGTGATTCAGCTACTACTGCAGCAAAAGAGATCATAAGGAGTGCCACTGCCAAGCAACCGGTATTGGTGAAAAGGAAACATCCATATCCCTCCCAGTTAAGGTTCCCTTTAACCTCTTCGGGATAATAGTTGAAATCTATATCTGTTTTGGCCCTTTTACCCCTGCCAGGTTGTAGATTTCATTCTTCATTGGCTCCTGACCCTGTGATCACTGTGAGCCAAACATTCCACAGAGATGCCCCTGACAGATCCAAAGATGTAGCCGCCTGTGATAAATTTCAGAATGTAAATCAGGTAGAGGAAAAATGTTACAATGGCCAAACACTGACTTCATAATTTATAAATTAATATTGTACTTTATTAATTACATTATTTTCACAACAGTTTCTCTTTAAAGTGCATCAGAGATGAAAAACTAACTATAACAAGTAATTTGTCTATATATCTTATCTAAAGTTTAGATAGTTTACACAGCAAATCTTGCTGCAAACAGCTTCAACAGTTTATGATTATTTATTCCTGTGAAACAATGAGAGTGGCCATGTTCTCTTTGTCACATTACACCGGCAAACTGCTCGGCATCTCCACCCCTCAGCCTGTGAAAACTTCACTCCCCTTTCCTCCTCCCTCCTCCCCTCTGCCTCTGAAATCTCTGGCTAGTAACCTCCTCCTCCTCCTCCTGCCCAGACTGAGCTCCCATAAGCCCTTGCTACAAGAGACTGAGAGTGCCAATGCACTCTGGAGAAGCTGTGGGAAAAGCTTGTTTAGTTTAAAGGGAATTATAGAATGAAAACAAAAAAAAAAGTATTAGGCTTGAGGAATGCCCTATAAACTATATGAAAGGAACACAATGATGCAATGAGTAAAAGTTTATCTCAGATCCACTTTAAAGATCCACCAGTTTCCAAGTTCCCACAGCAATTGTGCACCCCTCCACCATCACTAAACTCATCTGTCTTATGACAGCTGAGTTCCATTCACCAATGTGATTGGCTTCAGAGCATGTGATCACTGTGAGCCAATTAAAATGATCACAGAGTAAAGATGATTATTATTATTTTTTTGAAGGCTCTAGTCCTAAAGGAGGCAGATCCACACAGTCCTGGAGTGGTTAATACATAATAATGCTACCATTTTTTTTCCCAGTCTTACATTTATTTTTATAACTGTCTTATTTGTTTTGTTTATTTCTTGTATAACCAGGATTAGAAATGGAAAATAGATGTCATATTTTATTTGTCATTAAAGGTAGTTTTTTTTTTCATGCTCTGTACAAAAGCAGTAAATTACTTTTCTTTGGAAAGGGAGCGAGGGGGTCAGCGGAGTCACCTTACTCCAAGTTGCCAGGCTTGTGCTATTGTGATTGAAGTTATGAAGATATTTTGGGATCACAGATTGGAGTCAATAAGAAGCAGAATTCTGCAGATGGTGTTTACGTGGAGCTGCCAGTCAGCGGGAGCTCTGTGCATGAAGATGCATGGGGAGGACAATCTGGCCTTCAGGCTTTTCCTCTCCTTCAGTCTTGCTGTAAGCTTTGTAGAAAAACCACACTTTCCACTCTTCTCTTGAGATAAAAGCTCCAGGCTGTGGTTGAAGAAGTACTGCATGAAGAGGCATTGGGTTTGGGCATGAAATAGGAATAACTTTTGTCATGTATAACTTTTTTTGTCCTCCAGAAGTTATTGGCAGAGAAACTTCTGAATAGTTTTCAGATTCAGCTTTTTTTAGTTGGCCTTCTGTTTAATGTCTGGAGGTTAAAGAGACTCTGAAGCGAGTCTAAATCCACTTTTTAAACTTGTATTAATGTTAAGCACTATAGCTAGTGCTAAACTGCTGCATCCCCAAAACGAGGGGTTTATAACCTCCAAATCCCCTCTGCTGAGTCAGGGGAGCGCTTTCTGCTTGAGGCAGAGCTTAGGGCCGTAGCTCTGCCTCTTCATGCGTCAATCCCCGCTGATCGCCGCCTTTCCCCGCCCCTCTCAATCTTCCTTCACTGAGAGGGGCGGGAAGAGGCAGAGATCCGCGGTGGATTGACACGCATGGAGGCAGAGCTGCAGCTCAAAGCTCTGCCTCCATCAGCAGCAAAATCCACGACCAAGAAAGTCGTGGATTTTGCTCAGGGTATTTGGGGGGGTATAAACTCCTCGTATTGACTCAGGGATGCGGCGGTTTGCTATAGTGCTTAACATTAATAAAAGTAAAAAAAGTGGATTTAGCCTCGCTTCAGAGTCTCTTTAACCCATTCGCGTTCCGTCGTTTTCACTTGAGCAATGTTCACCTCCCATTGATTAGCCTATAACTTTATCACTACTTATCACAATGAACTGATCTATATCTTGTTCCGCCACCAATTAGGCTTTCTTTGGGGGGTACATTTTGCTAAGAGCCACTTTGCTGTAAATGTATTTTAACAGGAAGAAAAAGAAAAAAAACGGAAAAAATCATTATTTCTCAGTTTTCGCCCATTATAGTTTTAAAATAATACATGCCTCCATAATTAAAACCCATGTATTATATTTGCTTATTTGTCCCGGTTATTACACAATTTAAATTATGTCCCTATCACAATGTATGGCGACAATATTTTATTTGGAAATAAAAGTGCATTTTTTCCATTTTGCATCCATCACTAATTACAAGTTTAAAATAAAAAAAAAATATGGAAATATTTCATCTTCACATTGATATTTAAAAAGTTTAGACCCTTAGGTAAATATTTACATGTTTTTTTTTTTATTGTAATGTTTTTTTTTTATATATTAAACATTTTATTTGGGTATTTTTGGGAGGGTGGGATGTAAACAATAGTTTTATAATGTAAATGTGTCCTGAGTTTTATTTTTTTTACTTTTAGTTGTAGTTTTACTTTTTGGCCACAAGATGGCGGCCATGAGTTTGTTTACATGACGTCACTCTAAGCGTAACATACGCTTAGAGAGACGCATGGGGGAGGCAACAGCCAGAAAAAGCTAAGCTTCCGAGAGTAGCTGTCGCTTTTTCAGCGGGGGAGAGGAATCAGTGATCGGGCACCATAGCCCGATTCACTGATTGCCTGGCTAACGAACCGCGGGCCGGGAACTAAAATAGGTTAAGCTACGTGCGGACGTGGGATTGTCATCATAAAAAATCATCGTTCAGAATCATCTTGGGTGAAAATCTTGCTTTGATCAGCAAAAATTATGCCTAGGCATAATTATGCATCATAATTCACAATTACGCATCGTAATCGTAATGCAAAATGTTGGGGGAAATCGTTATTAATTTTGTATATAATTGTAATCATTTGTAATTTCGCCTAATTTTTTATGTAATTTTGTGCCGACTTTAGCGGTTAATAGCTGTCTTTACCAGGGTTGCCAAATTATTCCTTTACTGGCAAGTCTAAGGTATGTGTGTTCGGGGAGTTCATAAACATTACCAGTGCCTGCACTGAATTTAACTAGGCACAATTCCTATGCGTCAGTAATTAAATGGATGAGTTGGTAACACTGGTCTGTACTGCAATTTTTTCTAAAATTATTACCTGAAATAATCACTAACGCATGCTGAACATCTGAAAAAAAAAATCTTACATTAGAGAAATAAACAAAAAGTCTCATTGCCTTTTGTTAAAATTAAACAAAAGATTTGTCTGTTGGGTGATTTTTCAAAGCGGATCTACATCAGAGTTTTTTGAGTCATTTAACACAAGGACGCCTAAAGGGTTCAGGGTGAGGCTTCCAATGCTTGAAAAACAAAAAAACAAAACCCAATGTTGGCTGAACTTGTAGAGTACTTCCAGTTTCTTTCAGTTTTTGCCTAACCCATTTATTATGTCTTCTGGATGACATATCTATATTTACCATGCGTCTTGATGGGAGGTTGGGTATTGTTTTTATCCCCTTCCAACTCTGCAGGGTCTGCTTGCAGACCCGAGTGAAGATGGGGGAACTGCAAGGTTACATAGTTAGTTTGTTGAAAGAAGACATTTGTCCATTAAGTCCAACCAGAAAAATCAATAAATCAATAAATAAAAGGTTGAGTGTGACCTCCTAGGTAACCTGTGTTTGAGTGCCAAACCCCGATCAACTATAATCTCTAATTTGTTTACATATTACAATACGTTTAGCTCTCAGTTGTTTGTAGGGATGGTTGGAATTGCCGATTTCCATTTCTTCGGGTTTCCGATTTTTGTTTTCCTTGTAGTATTTTTTTTGTTATTTTTTGTATTCTCTGGTTGGTCAAATACTTCTGAGTGTCTGCATTCTCTGACTGGTCCAATGCTTCCGAGTTCTATGATTGGGCTAAAATTACTGAGCTGCGGTTATGCAGTATTTCCACAGAAATCTGATTTCCGACTATCGTTTTCCGATTTCCGAGTAGTTTTTCTTTGGTCATTTTTTGCATTCTCCGAATTGCCAAATTCTTCAGAGTTTACTCTGCCTTCTCTGATTGTCTTATTGTTTCTGAGTTATGTGATTCGGCTAAAATTACTTAACTGCAGTAATGCAGTATTTCAGTAGAAATTAAATTTCTGAGTTCCGTCTTTCCAGTTCCGATCGGAAATGTGGATATTTTAACTCTGCAAAGCCTGAATGAACATCCCTAAGTGTTTGTATGCATTTGATTTGAGACCCTATTCCTAGAAAGCGTCCTAGTTTGGCCAAGGATAGCTTGGCCAAGAGCTTTGAAGATGGCATCAGTTGCCCAGTTCAACCATAAATGATCTGACTGTGGTTTCTGTCAACATTCAGCCTACATACACGAGTTTACAGATCTATGGTATTGCTAGTTATCTGCAGTTACAGCAAGAAAAATAACTGGTAACTCAACGACCAGAAGCTTAATAATAATTACAAGTCACCATGACAACTGTATTTTCCTTCAAGCTATAACTCCATATAAATACAGTTACTGGGAAAAAACATGCTTTAAAAATTGTCTCATTTGTGGAGGGTTGATGAGCTCGGGAAGAGGTCAAAGCCGCAATAAATGTGAGAATTAACTGCGCAAGTTGTTTCCAGGCTCAACCAGGATTTCGGTGAACGCACGGACTCTCTCTCTCGGCAATTTTAGCCATGGGAACTTGTTTTTTTCCTTCTTTCAAATCTCCCAGCCAGGCAGGACTCCTCTATCCTTCCCGGCTTTAGTTTTCCAGGAGCGGCGGGGGAAAGTAAATTAGTGTGCTTGACTTTGTTTTTATGTGTAAATGGAACAGAGCCTTATATCCCCTAACCAGCGTCGCGGATGGCTCAGGAAATAAATGTAGGTTTTTATTCAGGAGATCAGTGTTTGGTGCCCTCCAGGACACGGACGTTGCATGGCGGGATACGTAGGTACAGTTCTCCTCACTAAAGTGACTTATTGATTAAAATAAAGTGCTAATGCATTTCGTAGATGTTTTAAAGAAGCCCGCAATGGAAGCATTTTGAGGTTTGCGTTTAATCTTATTGTCAATTGTTTAATTTCTGTGACTCTTCTATAAACCGCAGAGCAGAGGAAAGCAGGATAGGCAGAAGGTTTGTACCAATAGAGCCGGCGATGCCATACAGGCAAAAGGAGGCCCCGACCTCAGCAAAGGCGCCTGCGCCAACAGACCCTGACAGTTTAATGGACAGCAGCATTCAATTCAGATGCCAATCGTATGCATAACTAATACTTACTATGTAAACGGGAAACTCAGGAATACAGGCTGGGAGCAGCTAACCTGGTAGTTACATACTAGCAAAATTATGAAAAGGGGGGAGGTTACGCATCCCTAAAAACATGCTGCAATTGACTGGTCAATCGCTCAGGCATGCACCACCTCTATTATGCTGAAAATGCATGCCCTGCGTCCAAAACAAATGCTTCATTTATTATACTGTGGAGGAACTTTGGCTTCCACTATAGTTTGCATGCAAAGTATAATATACTGGACACTTAACCAGTCAATTGCAGCATGTTTTTAGGGATGCGCAACCTCCCCCCTTTTCATAAGACCCTGACAGTTTGTTTCTCCGGGGGCCCCTGCACATTAGCTGCCTACTTACCTGGGGTTGGGCAGTGGCTGCACCATCCATGCAGTCTTCAACCACGTTGTCCGCCTCTTCTCTGTCCGGCACGTACTTACACATAACATGCTCCAGATAGAAAAGAGGCAGAGCGTGGTTGAAGATTGCATGGATGTTGCAGCCGCAGCCTGCCAGGACAAGTGAGTATGCAGTGTGCTGGGGCTCCAGGGAGCAATGGGGTAGTGTGTATCGGTAGGAGAAAGGAGGAAATATCATGGGGGGGGGCTATCAGTGGTGGGGGGGTCCCCCACTTATTTTTGCCCGTAGAAACCCCAGGGCCCCTCAAACCGGACCTTTGTACCAAGTCAGTATTACACAAAAAAAGAAGGGTATGGGGGGATACCAAGAGCGGGCCCCTCTATGCAGGGCACATGCTGGATCATGCAGGTGAAAGCATGTCTACCTCTCCTTGCTCCTCTCGCTTGCATCCTCTCTCCTCTCTGGCAGCTAATGAGCTACCAGCTAGAGCTCCAGTATCATTGCGGTCACATGACAGTGAGCTTGGCGCTCTAGTGGCCAGTTCAGAAGCTGTCGGGAGAGATGTGGGAGCTGGAGCTGAAATGAGGAGAGGTAGATATGCTTCAATCGGAACGTGCCAACGTGTGCTCTGCAGGGGGGGGGGGTGTTTTCAGAGAGCCACATTGGGAGTCGGCTGTTTAGTTGGCCTATGTTTGTGTGTGTGTGTGTGGGGGGGGGGGGGGGGGAGGGGTCATTGGCTTATCCATGCGCTGACCTATATTCAAAGATGAATTGTAAATTAATATTGTAAATACAAGCAAATGTATCCATTACGTTACTTTCAGTTAAAGAGGAACTCCAGTGAAAATAATTTGATAAAAAAAAGTGCTTCATTTTTACAATAATTATGTATAAATGATTTAGTCAGTGTTTGCCCATTGTAAGATCTTTTAAATCCCTGATTTACATTCGGACATTTATTACATGGTGACATTTTAGCTGCTGCATGCTTTTTTGGCAGTTGGAAACAGCTGTAAACAGCTATTTCCCACAATGCAACAAGGTTCCCAGACAGGAAACTGCCAGGAGTACCACGGTCCTCAGAATTTCTTGTGGGAGGGGTTTCACCACAATATCAGCCATACAGTGCCCCCTGATGGTCCGTTTGTGAAAAGGAATAGATTTCTCATGTAAAAGGGGGTATCAGCTACTGATTGGGATAAAGTTCAATTCTTGGTCGGAGTTTCTCTTTAAGTTCTTCTTTAATCCATTAGCAGCTTCAATAGAGTTATCTTGTTAGAGATAATTGCTCTGCTTTTGACCTCAGTCAGCAGAACTTGTTATGCTGTAAATTCTTGGAATGCTTTGATGTCTCCCTTCTAGCAGAAAATATAGAAACTGAAAGCAGAAATCCCAGGTGGTGACATCTTTAGTCCTGTCAGGTGCAGCTCTGTGGAATGTTTGGTTGCAGAGAGTTCCATAGCCAGTTCAAGGGAGCGCGGGGGGGGGGAGGTAATGTGGAAGTCCACATTGCTAATCAGCCCGTGCTAAACATCATTGGAAGGGCAGGATTACATACCAATACACAGTAATATATAGATATAGGAAAGGTTTGTGATGTTGAAACCAAAGAAAATTACCATAAAAGTGGGTATCCTTTATAATTTACTGCATTATACTATATGTCGCTACAGGGCCTCTTCCGGCCTTTTGGCTGTTGTAACTTATTGTTGCCCCATGATTTGCCAATATGGTGTGGATATGATGCCTGTCGTGGGTTGAGTCTCTGAAATGAACTTGATTCATTCACAGCTTTTCCAGTTTTTAATTTGTTCCCCTTCTTATGCTATATAGCCCTTCATACACTATAGCAGCACCTGTCTACATATGTCTAAAACAACAAACAGCAATGCCCAAACACATAAATAACACTTGATTGTTATTAAAGCAGCAGGCACAGCCATACTATACAAGGAAAAAAATATATATACGTAGATAAATACTTATCGTACCTAAAAAACATATGCATTGTACTGTTCATATTTTTATTTCAGGTATTTCATATAGTAAATAAAGAGAACACTGTACCAGGCATCTTCCTTCTTCACTGCTTCTGACTGAAGCCAATCCTGATTTCATTTCCTCCCTTACTCTTTTTTTCTCTTAAACTGCACTGTCACATCTAGCTTGCTTTGTAAACACATGTAAGCACATCATACATCAGGGGTAAGATATGTTTCCCTTCTCAGCCTTATGTCACACTGAACTGTCCTCCAATCAGTGAGGAGCAAGAATGTGACAATCTTCCCTCTCCTCTGCAATGTACCAAATAGAGCCAGGCTGACTGAGATAAGATTCATTACAGCAGAAACATTTATAATTATATTAAAATGCTTGCAATGCAGGGTCAGATTGTAGGCTACGTAGTAAACACAGAGCAGTGGGTAAATGGAATTTGATGTTATGGCTGACAAGCCCACTTTAATGTGGAAGATCGATGGAATGGTTTGGTTATTAGTTTCGTGTACAGCGCCACTATACAATATACAGCAGATGATGGTCTGCCCTCCTCGCGGTGAGCTATTTATAGATTGTTACCCACACCACAATCAACTAAACAGATACAAAACGCAGTTCAATAAACGAGTACTGACAGTAAGCGCAGCATCTGTCCTGGCAGATTTGCACGCGGTGGAGATAATGTATGTGACCACACAGCACCGTTCACAGCGGTGACTCAGTCATCTTCTTTGCAAAGCTTAAATATACAAATAAATAATATTTCCAGAAAATATCTGAAAGAAGCACCTCGCTGGCGTTCAGCCAGCCCCACTCTTCGCTGCGTTTAGTTAGCGAGAGTGAATCATAGCGGGGGCTAAAGTGATTGGCATCAGACGCTGACCTGTCGCTGAGGGAGGGGGGCTCCGGGACTACAGGCATTGATTGTCTGCGAACGCAAAAGACGGTGAATGAAATGGAAATGTTCATTGAAATATTTGTGTAGAAAAAAAATCCAAGTTAGATATTGCAGACAATATATTTTTTGCTCCATAAGACGCACCTAGATTTTTTTTCTAAACCTGATGTGTCTTCTTCAGGATGCAGGGACTTCTTCTGAAGCGTTGTCCCCCTGAAGCTAACAGTGCCATTGGCAAAACTCTATTTAAAGAGGAGCTGTCAGCCATACTATCTAAGAAAAAACAAACATATATAAGTAGATCAATTCTTGCATAACATATGTATTGCACTGTCCACGTTTTGATTTTAGTGATTTTTCTACAGTAAAAAAAAGAAAATCCTTCATAGCATTTCCCATTTTAACTGTGGCTATTTTGAAGCCAATACTGATGTCATTTCCTCCCTTGCCCTCCTCGGCCTGATTGTGTATGCATTGCCCGCCTTTCACTATAGAAAGTGCATTGTCTCAGCATGAGAAATATTGGCCAATCAGAGAGGAACAGAGGTGTGGGAGGGGAAAACAGGAAGGAAAGAGGCTTCAGCCAATCAGGCTGCATTAGTTAAGTCTGAGGGGAAGTAGAGAAGCAAAAAAGGACAACCCAGCATGCCCTGCAACTTCCTTTTTGTGTACCAAATTTTGTGTGTACAAAATAAGAGTCAGGTAATCTAGGGAATGATCATTTATAAATAAGAAAAGTAATAGTGGTTTTAACTTTTGGATTGCCTGGTTAACAAACATCCCTCTGGTTTACCAGATAAAAATAAATAATTGATTTTTTATTTTATGCCAGACAGTTACACTTTAACCACTTCAGGATTCGGCGTACGCTTAACTACGCCCCTGAATCCTGAAGTGGATTCCATGGAAACGGCCGCTCGTTCGAGCGGCCGTTCCATGTCAGTTCACGGAGGGTGTCTCCGTGAACACCCTGCGAGCCGCCGATCGTAGCTCGCAGGGTAAATGTAAACACACGGGGAAGATCTTCCCCGCTGTTTACATGTATACGGCGCTACTGCGCAGCAGCGCCATAGCGGAGATCGGCGATCCCAGGCCTCTGATTGGCCGGGGATCGCCGGCACCTGATAGGCTGAAGCCTGTCCTATCCAGCGCAGGACGGAATTCCGTCCTGCGCCGCTCACAGGGGGAGGGAGAGGGAGGGAAGGGGAAGGAGGCCAGGAAGCGCTGCAGAGGGGGGCTTTGAAGAGCCCCCCCCCCCGCAAGCGCAAACAGCCGGCGGCGATCAGACCCCCCCAGCAGGACATCCCCCTAGTGGGGAAAAAAGGGGGGTAGTCTGATCGCCCTGGCTGCTAGCTGATCGGTGCTGCGGGCTGGAGAGCCCACGCAGCACCGATTAGGCAACCCGCCCCCCTAGTACAGAAGTGGTTAAGGGGACAGCCTAAACCGGACCATTTAGCTCTGACTTGGGCTATATGCTGTAGCTAATATGCTATGTTGTTTGGTGGAGGAGGATTTATTATTTTTGATACTTCTACAATAATGTCTTGTCTACTGTGCTCCTGACGTTACCCACATTAGGGCGAAACACGTTGAGTTTGACACATTGTATATAGTGCACCCCTGTTCACTTTTTTGTTTATTATCATCATGGCAGTCCAGTATCTGTGTTCATTAATATGTTAAGACATATTGGTGTAGGTGTAGCTCTGCCCCTGTGTACTTAGTGCCATTGGCTTTTCCCACGGTGACAAGCATGACTGTGCAATGCACAGGTGCATACTCGTACACACTCAGTTATCCAACATCCAGATTTAAAGGTATCACAGATATTAGACACGGTCTTCCTCCCCTAACTATTGGGGGGTGTCCTGTGGCCAGCTACTGAAACACTCAGGGCAGCCATTTACAAAGACTGTATACAGGGTGAGTTGCACCCCACGCATAGTGACATTTAAGGGAAGCGGGGTGTCAGCCAAGAATCCCTCAGTGAGGTTCTATTTTAAAAAAGACTCAGAGATGGATATAACTAAAGATGTTTCTCTCACCTGGGGCTTCCTCCCATGCCATAAGCATGGCTGTGTCCCTCGTCATAAGTAAGCCAATCAATTAGGCTTTTCTATTATGTGTATACACTATTGTTAAGCGTAACAGTAAAAGTTATGTTTTAGCCTCTATAGTAGATATTTGGGTACCCTCAGGGCTTTGTCCTTAGGACCACGTGTGCCATATCACTTCCTGGTACTGATTTTCAGTGTTGCATTGTAGTGGCAGGGGAGTGCACTCACCTGTCGGACTGGTACCCTCCTTGCTGTCTTCAGGCTCACTGGCGCCCTCTCTCTGTAACCCAGCGGTATGAACATGAGAATGGACGCCAGAGAGGATGAAGACAGGAGGACACAAACAGAAAGGGGCACCCCGGCTGTACAGGTAAGTGTGCTTCACTGCCGCTATTTTGCAATTAGAGGGGGGATAAACAGCTTGAGGAGAACTGGTACCAGCCCCACTGTAAGGTATTATTCAGTCCCAAAGACACACACACGTCCCCCTCCAAACACGTACACATCACCCACTTTGGAGGGGGGGACTGCATCTTATGGAGCGAAAAGTACTGTACACTAAAATCGTAGCCATTTTATTAAATGCGTTAAATGCAAAGAGACGCACATGCAATGTATTTTTATGGGCCACTGGTGATTCTGTCATTTGTTTGCGTTTCCTTTTTCGCATTTGCAAACTGCTTGGCCGGTATGAGACCCAGTAGTGGTCTCGACTGGCAATAAGGGGTCCACTGCGGGTCTCATGGAGTCCAGGCCTTGGAGGGGCAGACAAGGGGGACCCTACACAGGGATAATCGGGTGGTATTAGTGTTTTGCCTGATCTCAGTGTACACACTCATAAATATGGGTAAGTAGGGTGATCTGAGAGCACCCTGTAATGAAAACAAAAAGCACAGAGACACCGGGAGCCCCAATAGTGTAAAATGTCAAAAAATTGAAGCCAGTGGTGGAGAAGAATGGGTACTACTACTCACAAAGGAAGGTTGCAGCCGGAAAGCCAACCACTGTAGGCGGGTAGAGATGCACAAACCCGACTCCACTCTGGTGATCATTCGAACTGGACGTGGTCGCTCTCAAAATAGCTCTATATGGTTGTAGGGTTAGATGGCCCTAACCATAAAAACTACCCCTCCTGAAGCACCTTCAGCTCTGGCTATTGATAACTCTGGCACTGTATTCAGCCCGAGGAAGTGGGCTGAGACTTACAAACGCGTTGCAACTTGCCAAGTGCATATTAAAGTTCTCTGTCATTATCTGACCTTGTCACATTGAGGTAAGGCACCTCACCCTTTCTATTTTAACTGTTTTTAATGCAGCTTTATCATCATCTGGGCTCCTCTTCTCCTCTTTTGTGACATCTATTGGAGGCATGATGGTAGTGGCAGGTCCTCTGTGCGAGGAAGCGGCTCTGGGCTGGTGAGCAGCTGGGGGAATATCACGCCGATGTTTCTCTTCTCGGTGATTATACTGACAATGAAAGCACCGTATTTTCATTCAGTCAGCAAACAGAATTAGTCAACAAAAAGCAAAATAAAGCTTTTATGGCTTAAGAGAGTGTCTTTACTGCTTCCCAGATGCCTCTGGCTGCAAACAGCCGGCTCAGCAGTGACAGAACGCCGCGGAGAGTGTGTGTGTGTGCGCCGAACGGCGACGCCAATCCAGGGCTCTCATCTACAACCCATGGAGAGAATCTTCTTCTATGCAATCGCTGCAGAGGTCCAACAGAACTGATTCTGTTTATCAGTATTCTTATTGAGTCACTCCACTCAGGGGGTCATATGCAATTAATTTGAGTTTTCTCCTAGGAGATAATGTTTCATCTTTGATTTAGAATAACTTTTCAGCACTTTGCAATGGAAAAAGTACCAAAAATTGGTGATAGAATTCTGTCAAAATTATTCTGAATATTTTTTTGCTTGCTACCGGTTTGAAAGGCATTTTATAGACAAGTTTAAAAAATGTGACCTAGGAGAAAACTCAGGAGAAAAAGTGAACTGAATGAGGTTCAGGGTCTCGGTCTTGACAAAGCGGGGTGAGGCCCACAGAACTGGTGGACTTGTCCACCCTGGCTTATTGCTAAAAGGCTCCTTGCTCCTGATCCTCTCTTGGTCCCTACCCTATACCTGGGTATAAACATGTTTATTGCACAGTTATGCTACCTGCCAGCATCATATTTATAGCAATAGCATTTTCCCATTAGCACTTAGTTATTTTAAAGAGAAAACAAATTATCACCTAAGATATATATCTCCTACAACTCAATGGCCTCTATTCACTAAGGGCAGTTTGGTAAAATGATTTATGTCAGGAAAATACTGCATTCAGTATTTTACATTTTTTTTCCAAATTCACTAAGATTTCCTGCATGCAGTAGAAGTTTGGTAATATACTGGAAATACTGTTCATGCTTCAATTCACTAAGCCCTGCTCAGTAAGTCTCAGCAGCTGTGGGGCAGGTCAGTAGAGATGGCCCAAACGGTTCACCGGCGTATCAGCTGTTCGAGTCCGCGGCGGGTAGCGAACAGATAGGGCGGTTCGATCCACCCCCTATACCTCGTCATTGGGCTAAACTTTGACCCCCTACATCACAGTCAACAGACACATGGCAGCCAATCAGGCTGCACTCACCCATGGATCCCTGCCCCCTCTATAAAAACGCAGCAGCGTCGGCCATGGTCTCTGTCTGCTGCTGCCGAGAGAAGGAAGGGAGAGACATTGTTGGAGAAGGGGAAAGCGTTAGTTAGGCTCTTGTTAGCTTGCTCCCCGCTGAAAATTGTTACTGAAAGCACCCCAAAAAAGCTCATTTGAGGGCTAATATTTTTCTGATTTTGTGTGTGTGTGTGTGTGTGTGTGTGTGTGTGTGTGACACTGACACTGCATAGATATAGGCCTGTCTGTCGCAACTGGCCCTTGCAGTACTGTGCCAGCGCACTGTATTACCAGTACATATCTTTCCACTGTATTTGTGATTGAACTTACTATACCATAGGCCTCTGTGTGGGTGACACACTGCATTGATACAGCCCACTGTCCCAGCTGGCATTTGTAGTCCGCCAGCACACTGTATTATACCAGTGCATATCTTTCCACTGTATTTGTGATTGAACTTACTATACCATAGCTCTCTTTGTGGGTAAGGCTGCATAGATACAGCCCACAGTCTCAGCTGGCCCTTGCTGTAGTCCGCCAGCACACTGTATTACCACAAGTGCATATCTTTCCACTGTATTTGTGATTGAACTTAACTTACTGCAGCATAGCTCTCTTTGTGGGTGACACTGCATAGATACAGCCCACAGTCCCAGCTGGCATTTGTAGTCCGCCACTGGCAGCAAACTGTATTATACCAGTGCATATCTTTCCACTGTATTTGTGATTGAATTTACTATAGCATAGCTCTCTTTGTGGGTGACACTGCTTCTTAGTTTTGTTGGATTAGAGATTGCTTTCACATTCACAACTTGAGAAGGCACAGGGGTTTGTACACAGCACAAGTTCTTTATGGCACTGTACAGGTCAGCGCTTGTAGGAAGGTATTAGCTCTGGAATTACCACAGTTATCAAAGCAACATATCAGGGGAAAAAAATTGTAGAATTTTATAAATAACTTTTTAATTTTCAATTAATAAAAAAAACGAACAGTTTTCCTCATCATCACCTGCACTCTTGCCAACATGCGCACGAGCACGGCCATCACTACACAAACATTGGTGCTGAGAGGACTGACAGTTTATGTCTTGGGAGTGTCAACTAATGACAACCCTTTGCGGCCGTTTGCGGTGGTGCGTTAAACAGTGAGTTTGGTCTGTCAGTGTGAAGCAGTACACTACTTACACACTACCTGATCCATGTATACACATGCAAGATGTTTTCAAGCACTTTATGCCTCCAATTTTCTGCCCTTTAGGGATTATAACCCTGCTGTGCGTCAACTCCGTAATTTTCCACTGGACTTTTCGCTGTTCGCAAACCCAAAATCTGAAGTTTGGGCCATCTCTACAGGTCAGGCAGGAAGCTGTGAGCCTTCCCACAAGTGGTGTGCATGAGTTGTGTTTTTTCCTGGCCACTGCATCCCCGGCATCCCTTTAGATATGCATGCAGCCACTAGAGGGGTAAGTAGTGATGTGGTAGCACCCTCTAAAAAAATCCACTTGGATGTGCCTGGCTGATAGTCCAGCAGCCCTCTGGAGCAATCAATAGGTAAGCAAAGAAGCAGCCGGCACCATCAATCGTAAAGTTTCTGCTCTTTTATTGCATGAAGGATTCCAGCAGTTAAAGCAACGTTTCAAGGTTGCACACCTCTTTATCAAGCTTGCTAGGAATCAAGATACACACTAACTGACAGTATACAGCTTTATATAATACACATGATCAACAGCATCCAATAGGATTCAAATCTAACTGCCCCAATCATCACAGTCCTATGCTGGTGGACCTGATGGGGAACTTAAACATAGCTGTCCTGATAGGCTGCAGTATTGTAGAACCACCCACCTGTCCAATCTCTCATTGACCGACCAGCCTCCGTCCCCCTGGGTCCGCCGGACTTGACAATGGGCGTCCACCTTCCCCGCTGAACGTGTCAGGCGAATCCCCCATGTGTATACATGCGATGGGCGGAGCTGACGCTCCGTCCCAGCGTGTCTCGGCGGACTCAGGAGACGTCAGCGGCTGTCAGCCGCCGACGTCACCAGATGGAAGGGGGAGCGGCGCTGTCGGCCAATCAGAGTCCTCCTACATGTATACAGAACGTGGCAGTCGCCTGGCAACCGTGAAAACACGTTGTCAGAGCGACGCCACCGTAATACGCAATACACTGGTAGTAAGCATTCCATAAACAATCACTAAATACAATCCATATATAGACATCAACGCAGTATGGAGGCATAGCAGAGGCAGACAGGAGGAGAGAAGGAAAAGAGTATATAGTAACGAAAATAGAAAGGCAAAACAAAGAAAAGAGAAAAAAAAGAGAAAAAAGAAGAAAGAGTATAAACGAGAGTAGGGGGGATGGCCAGTGCCAGTATACACAAGGATCAGAGAGTAGAAAAAACAACATCATATTATGTCATAAAATCGTCTACCAAAGTAACAGATGTCAATACATTCCCACCAGATTCCACTATGAGCATATATCCACAATTCCAATAACATGCAACCACAGTTCTATACATATAGTAAGGCTGGGCACAATGGAGTATTGAGTGCAACAGACTATATCAACACAATATTAGCATAACATTTTTTTATAAAAAGGGTGATAAGTCAAGTTCCCTATTGAGTCCTCTCGGCTCCATTGTGTCCAGCCTTTTGATCCAATACGCCTCCCTCCACAATAGCTTCTTAATGCGATCCCCTCCCCTCCTAAGGGGTTCAATCCTTTCAATGACCATAAATCTGAGTTGGCTAACATGGTGGCCCATCTGTGCAAAGTGGTAGGCCACCGCCTGGTCACTCAGTTTCTCTCTAATTGCATGTTTATGAGATGATAAACGTTTTTTAAGTTTTTGTGTGGTCTGGCCAATGTATAGTAGGCCACATGGGCATTTCAGAGCATAGACTACATAGTCTGAATCGCATGTATGCAGCCACTAGAGGGAGCTCTTCTATGTACCAGTATAGATATGCACCTTTAACCCCCTTGGCATTATGATTCTTTCCAGATTTTAGGGTCTAAAAGCGGTGCAAAATGTTTGCACCCTTTCAGGCCCTAAAACCTGGAAAAATTCATGCTGCCAGTTAGATCTGCAGAAGTTTTTCAATCACTCACCTCCCTGGCTTTAGCGCTGCAGACATGCCCCCATCCTCCGGGTGGTGCTGCAACTCTAAAGTGAAATTGCCGACTGTCGTCATGACGACAGCCGGCGATCTCACCAACAGGAAGCAGAGCCCCGGAGGAGAGGAAGAAGAATGCCAGCCGACGTCGGGAACCCCGGGAAGTATGTAGAAACGCTCCCGCTGCGAGCATTGCTCTGCACACAGACCTCACAGAGGCTACCCCAAGCAGAGGTCGGGATTACCGCTCTTAGCTGCGGTTTTCCGCCCTGACCCTAGCTCGGGATTACCGCCAAGGAGGTTAAAGGGATATAGAAAACCTTTTAAAATGTTGCATTTTCCTGCTCTGCCCCACTCAAGTCCCGCCTGCCAGTGCATCGGATCAAATGGGGTGAGAAGCAGGGCAGTGTGTCTCCCCCTATTGGCAGTCTGCTTCCTCTATCAATGTTAACACCTGAATGGTGATCCAGACGAAGCAGGCACCACCTTCAGTAAATAATTAGCTCTTTATTGAAAAAGTCATAAAAAATGACAAGTCATCGATAAAAATGTCTTTAGCGGCTGACAGCCCGCTGTTTCAAGCTCAGTAGCTCTTTTTCAAAGCCAAAAGCCATACAAACAAGTAGAGGAACAACTCCTCCTTAAATAGGAACTATACAAGTAATTAGCCAATCAATTTAAAATCTGGCTGGCCAATGAGAGCACTCAGGAGGGCTGTGGACCTGATGGGGAACTGAAAAAAATGACATCACCAAAAACACACCTCCCAAACTTGCCAACGCCTAGCGCATGCGTATACAACCGTCCGCATGCGGAAAAACGTACGCGTTATATCACCCAGACGGCAAAATCATACGTACGTATAAGAAAGACCGCATGCGTAAAATTGTACACGTCTGACGCGTAAAAACCGTACGCGTTTAACGCTGAAAATTTCACTAACATGCGTCAATATAGCCGCAAAGAAGATAGTAAGTGAAATTTAAAGGTATAGCAGCGGTATACAAAAGTGTCTGGGGACCACCAAAAACGTCATCACAAACATGAAACAGTCATCACACCCAAGTGTGACAATATGCAATGACAACAACAGGGTGTCCCCAGAGCAAATAACAACCGCTTATACTTACAAAAAGGCAAGATACCACACATCGCTATCCACAATATGTGGATCGAATTCTGCAACCTCTGGTGACCTCTCTGGAGTCCTACATTCGGGACACAGGGATGTTTCTAGACAAATTACGGTCTTTTGGTCCTGTTGAGGAGGGTACCCTTTTAGTAACCTTGGACGTCGAGAGCCTCTACACCTCCATCCCACATGATGGGGGTGTGGAGGCGATCGAATGGTACCTCATGCAGTATTCCGACATGTCCTGTACACAGAGGAAATTTGTTATTGATTTATTGAATATCATCTTGCGATGTAATTATTTTTCTTTTCAGGGTTCTTACTATATGCAATTGAGAGGTACAGCAATGGGGTCGAATGTGGCCCCGTCCTATGCTGGACTTTTTATGGGGCAGTACGAAGAAAGTTTTGTTTACACCCACCCCCTTTTTCATCAACATGCCAAGTGTTGGTTCCGTTATATTGACGATATTTTTTGTTTGTGGGCGGGGCCACATTCGACCCTGACAGAATTTGTATCCTCTTTGGCTGCTAGTTGTCCGGCAATTAGATTGACTGTAAATGGCAGTTTAGATGAGGCAATATTTCTGGACACAAGGGTGATTTTGCAGTCGGGTAGACTGACTACCACCCTTTATACTAAACCCACTGATAGAAATTCCCTTCTTCACTATCAAAGTTTCCACCCACCCTCGGTAAAGAATGCTATCCCTCAGGGACAAATTACACGAGTAGAGAGAATAGTATCTGATCAAGATTCTTTGGAAACCCATAAAGAACTAATTAAAACCAAATTTAGAGCAAGAGGTTACCCAGAACATACTCTGTCCCCTAACTTATGTCGTTCTAAAAAAACTCAGAAACAATTTCGTATGCCCTTTGTGTCAACTTATTCAGCCTGTAGTCAACAAATGGGCAGTATTGTTAGAAAACATTGGCACCTTTTGCAAGGGGCCTTCCCCCGGATACCGGAGTTCCGCTATCCTCCTTTGCTTTCGTTCAAAAAGGCCCCCACCATTCGTGATAAAGTATTTAGACAACGTAGCTGTAATTCATTGAGTTCTTCCATGATTGTTAATTCATTATCCACTGGTTCAAGAATTGGTACTTTTCCCTGTTTAAGCTGCCATTTGTGCAGCCACATAGCAAAAGGTGGTACATTCACTCATCCATGCAAGGGCACACAATATACTGTTAGAGGTCGCTATTCTTGCGACTCCACTTATGTAGTTTACCTAATTAAATGTCCGTGCGGCCTTGGATATGTCGGAATGACCACACAACCCTTACGAGACAGAATGGCATCGCATAAATCAGCAATCCGGAATCATGATACGACACAGGCTGTGTCGTCTCATTTTTCAACAGCTCGACATGGTGTGGCACAGATGAAGGTGCAGGTTATAGAAAGCGTACCTTATGATTGGCGGGGTAGATTGAATAGAAAGGCTGAATTGGCACGTAGGGAAGCATGGTGGATTCGAAAACTTAATGTTATGGGGTTGGGGGGGCTAAATCGGGAATATGATCTCAGTTTCTGTATATGAGTTATCCTTTGTGACTGTCTTTCTCTGCTTACTGTTTCTCCCTCTGGTTGGCCTGTGTGATAATCTTGGGACGGCAGTGTTCCTTTCATTTTTTCTAGTGTTGTTTTTAATTTTTTCTTTTTTCTTTTTTCTTTTTTAGGAAAACTCCCATGTGTCTTGCTGAACGCATAGCGATGTGTGGTATCTTGCCTTTTTGTAAGTATAAGCGGTTGTTATTTGCTCTGGGGACACCCTGTTGTTGTCATTGCATATTGTCACACTTGGGTGTGATGACTGTTTCATGTTTGTGATGACGTTTTTGGTGGTCCCCAGACACTTTTGTATACCGCTGCTATACCTTTAAATTTCACTTACTATCTTCTTTGCGGCTATATTGACGCATGTTTGTGAAATTTTTAGCGTTAAACGCGTATGGTTTTTACGCGTTAGACGCGTACAATTTTTCGCATGCGGACCCTCTTAAACGCACGTACGTTTTTTTGTCGTCTGGATGATTTTCCGCGTATAATGCGTACGTTTTTCCGCATGCGGACGGCTGTATACGCATGCGCTAGGCGTTGGCAAGTTTGGGAGGTGTGTTTTTGGTGATGTCATTTTTTTCAGTTCCCCATCAGGTCCACAGCCCTCCTGAGTGCTCTCATTGGCCAGCCAGATTTTAAATTGATTGGCTAATTACTTGTATAGTTCCTATTTAAGGAGGAGTTGTTCCTCTACTTGTTTGTATGGCTTTTGGCTTTGAAAAAGAGCTACTGAGCTTGAAACAGCGGGCTGTCAGCCGCTAAAGACATTTTTATCGATGACTTGTCATTTTTTATGACTTTTTCAATAAAGAGCTAATTATTTACTGAAGGTGGTGCCTGCTTCGTCTGGATCTGCATCTTTGGATCATTGGTACAGTGGTCTTAAAGCTACGGCACACCCCATATCCTTTTGCATGGGTGCTCCTCCACTTCTGTCGTTTTAACACCTGAATGGTGTGAGCTACTGGCTGAGCAGAGCTGGAGATAAATACCGAATGTGTTGATCTTCCGAATACTTTAGTCTTTGTGAATTGCAATTTCTTGCCACCTCTCAAGGTACGGTATTTATCACACTAGTCAGTAATAGTGTGGTAATAGGTTTAGTGAATTGGCATTTGGCGAAGTGATCGGTAAAGCTTTTTTTGTGCATTTCAGAATGCGGTAACGGTTAGTGAATTGAGGCCATTGAAGTTCACAGACAGCAAACTGGGGATGGGTGTGTCCTGAGATGTCTTTATTGAGACAGAATCAGTTCTGGAGAATACATTCAATACTGATCAGCTCAGATTGCACTTGCCCTTTAACGCAGAAGAACAACTTTTTTGGGAACTTTGTAGAAATAGTCTTGAGCCTTGAGCCCGGTCGGTCTATCCGCTTATCATGAGAAGCACAAACGCTTTCCAGTCTCCAGGCCGGATAGAGACATCCCATACCTCTGCCACCGTCTTTCACGGTTCCTTCAAACAGGCGCTAATAAGAAGCAGCCTTTCTAACTCATCCTGAGTGACTCTTTTGTTCCTACAAATACCTTCATATTTCAAATGCCACTTAAGCCAGAATTGCTGTGAAATGACTCAAAGGAGGAAATCTGACAGAAGATTCTTCAGAATCGCCCGAAGAGAGGAATCCTCAGTGACTTGTTACTGTCATGGTAGTTTAGCAGAGATAGAAATAGAGAGAAGAAATTTGGTATTTGCCATCATCCCGCAGTACAGCGGTTAGGTGGCCAGACCCGAGCCGCTAATGGGCCATGTGGATTTTATTATCTGTCAACTTTTATTGTTTTCTGATTTTCTTTTCTATTTCTGCCCTTTAGTAACCAATTTATTTAGAGGCTTGCAAGAGCTCCAGGCCAACTTATTTTATTACATATTTTATTTTTTAATCCCTTGCTTCTAATAAGTACAGCTGTAATGTGTATTTATGGCCACTGGTCACTAGGGGGCAATGTGAGACAATAACAGATGACTTCTGCTTGCAGTTTCTATATTTTCTGCTAGTAGAGAGAGAACAAAGCATTCCAAGCATCTCCAGCACCACGAGATCTACTGACTGAGGTCAAAAGCAGCACACTTATCTCAAACGAGATAACTCTATTGAAGCTACAAATGTGTTAATAGCTGTGGATGTGCTATAAACCAGCAGCTCTGAATGCATGTCCTGGCTTACACCTCCAGTTAGATGTAAACAGTGCCTATCTGGATGACTATAGTCATCCAGATAGGCTGAAGTGGATAAATAGGGCTTTTCTGTGTTTCCATTGACTTAAATTTCATGCAATTTGCACATAACACAAAAAAAAATTGCATCACTACTGGCCATTTTTAACTTCTTGGCAAACGCTCCACACCAATTGGTGTGAAGTCCTGGGGGGCGGAGATTGTAGGGGATCGCGCACGCAGATGCACACCCATCCCTGCTATGTCATCAATCTTTCAGTGGTGATTGCCGCTAGGAGACTGTTAAACAGGGAAACTGCCATCTATTCACAATGTACAGCACTGCCATCTACGGCAGCGCTGTACTGGGGACAGCCCAGTCACTCAGCTGTCCCCTGGAGAGGCTGAAGAATGATAGGCTGTCATAATTCTCAAGAAAAGCTTTGTGAATCCACCCGTTGGTGATAGAGAGGATTTTTAAGCCTCATAGACACATCAGACTATAGTCTTTGGAAAATGAAAGATCACAGACCAATCTTACCACCCTTCATGTAGTATGAGAGCCACACCTACACAGTCTATTCTATGGAGCTAAACTCCCCATCAGACAGAAATCTTTGCAAGATGCTGCACACACAGATGCTGTACAGACACAAAAGATCAGTATCTGCAAAAGATCTGTTTCTGCCAAAGATCCGTTCCTGCAAATTGCATTCATAGTCTATGAGATCTGCAGATCATCATACACACCTTGTTTAACTGACATTCATCTGCAGATCAGACAATCATCGGCAGATCTGAAAATCCATCCTGGTGGATCTGATCTGCAGATGAATGTCAGTTAAATCATGTGTGTATGATGATCTGCAGATTTCATAGACTATCATTGCAATTTGCAGGAACTGATCTTTTGCAGATACTGATCTGTTGCATGTGTACAGCATATTTGTGTGCAGCATCTTGCAAAGAGTTTTTTTCTGATGGGGAGTTCAGCTCCATAGAATAGACTGTGTAGGTATGGCTCTCATACTACATGAAAGGTGGTAAGATTGGTCTGTGATCTTTCATTTTCCAAAGACTATAGTCTGATGTGTGTATGCACCTTTAGCCTGCTCCTAGTCACCGAGTTACTGCAGATATGAAAAATGGGTAACATGGGCTCCTGTTCTGTGCTGCAGATCACTAGCACAGCAAAGCAGGCATGAATAGGCAGCTTCACAACTGAAAATTAACTTTTAACTTTCAGAAAGACGTGTGCAGCTCTTAAATAAATGTATAGTGATTTTTTAAAAAGTGGCAATCCAATTGTGTTTCCAAGCATCTGCCCATACTACTCCCGCTGGCTGAACCTGAGCGCTAATGAGGGTCGTGGACCGCGTGCCAAAAAGGTCTCTTTGCTTAAGAGAGTTTAAATGGTTGTCCTTAATTCCTTCCTGACTCCGCACACCTCTGATCACCTCGCATCGGCCGCCCGGCACTCAGACAGGAAGCTGCAGTCCCGCTAATGCCTCTGCCTATAATGTAGGATGAGCATTGCGGTTTGCAGCCTCCCATCACACCATCATCACCGGATCATAATGCCAGCCAAAGTGCCGATGTGTACACGGCATACAGTAAACGCCGGGTGCAGGGGGCACGGCCGCCGATACAGCCTGGTATTCCGAGAATTAATTAGCATTAATAATCACACAAAACTCTTGTCTGATGGCTGATTGGAAAAGCTGTAAGTATGCCTGCGAGTGTTACAGGCTTTGCTGCTTCGAAAAGGCCGCTCGACCTTGAAGGCGAGGTCACAATTTACACCGAATCGTGGCAGAGCCTTCATCTGTAGAATCTATATTCTATTTATAGAAGACATCGCATCATGAAAATGTTTGCTCTTCTTCTCTGTTCATTTATACATGTGTCTTTCACTTGTAACTCTTACCCGTCTCACTTCTATAAAAGAGGATAGGTGATTTATAACAAAATGATGTCAATTAACTCCAAAGGCCCACTGATCAATAATGCAGCATAGCCCCTGGTGTCCGGCACCGGCGGGGATTGCCTGATGCCGGATACATGTGCTTGGCTTCTGCCTGAGCAACCGGCCAAAAAAACACAAACCTCACCAAGGTGCAAGAGAAAATACTCACCAAGCCTCCACTGAGCCTCCAGTAGCTCCTAGCGGCCTTCCGGCTTCCCCCACATCAGTTCACAGACGCTGGAAGCTGCTAGGAGCCCACTAGGAGCTACAGGATGTCCCTGGAGGCTCGGTAAGTATTCTGTGCCCCTCCCACCCCCATTCCCCCCCAAAAAAATACCCAAAAAGGTCCCTGTTATCCCCTCAGACATGCCGGTTAGTTTAGACTTCCAGTTGACTGATTTCTGGATAAAAGGGACTTTGCTGTACATTGAAAATGCATTTGTCATTGGGGCTTCAACCTCTCATCCCAGGAGAGGAAATCTCAAATCTGTAAAGCTGCAATCAAATAAGGGTTGTAGAAACAAAAGACAAATTGAGAGCCCAATAGTGTAGTGTGTTAAACTCCAATTGGACGAAACAAATTTAGTGTAAAAGTATACTCACAAAGACGGGTTATCTCAAAGGCAACCACTGTATCGGCAGGTGGGGAGATTAGATCCGACCCCACTCAGGTCTAGAAGTCGCTCTCTGTGGGTCAGAATTTAGGGGGTAACACCCCTCCACCAGGGGTAGACAATTTGCAATTGATAAAGGGAAAAACGGAGGTGCCAGAAAGATTACAATGTACTAAAAACAGTTTGAAAATGGGAGGTAGCGGTGGACTTTCCTCCCCGTTTGGACATCCACTTTCACTAAAATCACGTGGCAATAACCATTAGCAAATGTGAGACACTTTTGTATAAATCTGTAAAACCCTGATGCATGTTTGAATTCAAGTAGAGAAGATCAAGCATCAGTATTCGGGTATCCTCAATCCCTCCTACAACCCCCTTTCGTTCTTGCAAGATAAAAATTTCCTTCTTGAATGCCTAACAACAATACTTCCTCTCACCCCAAAAAATGGCCCTTTAATCTCCTGGGTGTTACGGACGAGCTCAGCTCGTCCAGTAACGCCGCAGTGCACTGCTCCGGCCCTGGTGGCCCTATTTGCACACATTTTTTTTCAAACACGCAGCTTGCAATGTTTGTTGCGATCGCTGCCTCTCGCCGCCGATCCGCTGCTACCCATCGCAAAAGAAGCCCCCCCAGACCCCTTGCGCAGCCTGGCGATAATCACCGACAGGCTGCGCTATGGGGTGGATAGGGACTCCCCCTGATGTCACGACGTCAATGACGTCATCGCGATTGTCGCCATGGCGACGGGGGAAGCCCATACAGGAAATCCTGTTTAGAAGGGGATTTCCTGTTGGGTATTTGCGCCGGCGGTGATCGGAGGGGTGGGAGGGATTCGGCAAGGAGGGGGGAATCATGTAGCTAGTGCTAGGCTAGCTACATGTTAAAAAAAATAGCTTTAAAAATGTTACGCTTGGTGGCATATTCTCCACAATCAGCACGTGGTGTATATCCTGACGTGAAGGAGGTACACACGCTAGCACAAGGAACCAGGATATCCCCAGTTTAGTGGAGGAGAGGACTGACTCCAACAGGAGATGTGGCGCACAGAGCAGGCGTAGATCCGAACAGCCACAAACAATCCTTCCACTATAGTGGCTCAGTGCAAGGTAGCGCTGAGCGCATAAACCAGAACTCAGAAGATCAGGACAGGTAACAGAATGAACGCTTGCTTAACTAGTCACTGCTTAAGTGACAGCAAGCGTCCATAACAAGACAGACTGGAATGAGGCAGCCAATGCGATTGCAGCGGTGGCGCGCCTCACAAGGACAGGACAGAATAGTCGGGAAATAGGGTCAAAGAAGGCAGACGTAATACACACAAATATACAATAGGTATGATTTCCTAGCGTATAATGATTACAGCTACAAACGACTAACTGACATATGTATATATCGGCGATAAACCCATATATGACATAAGCAAGGAACACTAACTAAGAACTGGAGCAGGACAAGGAACAAGACTAAACTAGCTAAGCACGGGTGATCACGATACGCGCAACCTACCAAAACGTGCTAGAACCTGACTGACTGAACACAGGATATAAACAGTTCGAGTACGTATATATCAGCGACACTGATGTATTAATGTAACACGAATACAAGGAAAATAACAAACGCGCTAGTATGCGTATATATTGGCAATGAACCAATATATGATGCAAGAGTAGCAAGTAACAATTACTGAATAAACAGAACAGGACTTAGAAGGACTCACTGACCCCTTTGCAGGAGTCAGTGCAGTCCACACGAGATCTAGGAGCGAGGGGGGCCCAGACAGAGTAACAGACTGATCTGAAACTATGATAGCCCAGGGAGCACTGCAGGAAGCAGTCCTTTATACTGAGGTCATCCAATGGTAGCAGAAATGCAGATTCCCACACAGGTGAATGGCAATTATTCAATCCTGAGCTGGCCAGAACTGCAGAGCCACTGCAGATGGAATCAGCAACTAGTTTGAGTGCAACCCAAACTATGCAAGCAAATGTATGTAATGACATCAAAAACTGCTTGTCTTCAGTAAAACTGCAGCCAGCAGTACATGCTGCAGACGTGATCATAACAAAAAAACCCTACCGCGGCTGTGCGCCGCCATAAATCAGAACGCCAGGGAGGTTAAGCCTTGTTGACACTTAAATTTACAGACACTTGGGTAAATTACAGCCATTGTATTTGGGTAGGGAAGGAGGTTTAGTGATTGGCATATAATGGGAGAGGTCAATGTTAGGAGTAGGTGGATGGGGGGGTCAGTGTCAGGAGGTCATAGTGGGAGGTTAATGTAAGGAGTAGGTGGGGTTGTTAGTTGTTAGTGTTAGGTGTAGATAGGGGAGAGTAAGTGTGACAATTACGGTAGGTTACAGTGGGAGATAGTGGAACATTGGTAAAATTACCAACTTTTTACTATCAGTATTTCCTCGCACCCATTTTACCAGATAAACCTTGAGTGGTAAGGCCATTCCTTATTTCAATCATGATATACCAATAATGACTATATCCGGCACCCAAATAACTGATCGCTATTTTTACACGCCTCTATTTATTTCCATTTCTGACACAAAGAAGAGATGATTAATGAGTTGCTAATTTTTTGTGACTTGCATGAAAATGTAAATGTGTTTGGCTTATAATCGGGCCAATCCAACGATCTTCCTGCCAATTTGGATTAGACCAGTTCCAGGTTTGAAGCAATTCATTTGCTTGCAAATTAGAAAAAAATCAGCAACTTACTGACCCTCTATGGTGCAAAAAAGACACAGCAGCCTGGATGGAGCAGAGGTTCTCAATGTAAAGAAACAAAGTCCTGTATTTCTAAATCATTCAGCCCAAGTGCCTGTAGGTGGGGATGGAGGCAGAAACAATGCCTGGGGTCAAGATGGGATGGGGGATTATAGAGTTTAAGGGAGAATTTTTAAACTGCATTTTGTATGTAAGTACTTTTCCACTATACTGACACCAAGAGGCAATTTCCCTATACTGCAGAGAGGACAGAGGCCAGTTCCCCACATGTAGAGAGGGTGTGTCCTCATTCTGCTGTCAAGAAGTTGTGTCCCCATACTGCTGTCAGAAGGTGGTGTCCCATACTGCATCCACGAGACCATCTCACGAGGAATCCATGATGTTACTAAGATGTCTGTGCCCCCATACTGCAGCCAGGAGGCTGTGTCCCCATATTGCAGTCAGGAGGCTGTGTCCCCATATTGCAGTCAGGAGACCATCTCACTGAGGACTTCATGTCACTAAGAAGTCAGTGTCCTCATACTGCAGTCAGAAGGCCGTGTCACCATATTGCAGTCAGGAGACCATCTCACCGAGGACTTCATGTCACTAAGAAGTCAGTGTCCTCATACTGCAGTCAGGAGGCCGTGTCCCCATATTGCAGTCAGGAGACCATCTCACTGAGGACTTCATGTCACTAAGAAGTCAGTGTCCTCATACTGCAGTCAGGAGGCTGTGTCCCCATATTGCAGTCAGGAGACTATCTCACTGAGGACATCATGTGACTAAGAAGTCAGTGTCCTCATACTGCAGTCAGGAGGCTGTGTCCCCATATTGCAGTCAGGAGACCATCTCACTGAGGACTTCATGTCACTAAGAAGTCAGTGTCCTCATACTGCAGTCAGGAGGCCGTGTCCCCATATTGCAGTCAGGAGACCATCTCACCGAGGACTTCATGTCACTAAGAAGTCAGTGTCCTCATACTGCAGTCAGGAGGCTGTGTCACCATATTGCAATCAGGAGGTCGTGTCCCGATATTGCAGTTCAGAGTTTGTGTCCCCATATTGCAGTAAGGGGCTTTGTCATCGTATTTTAGCTAAAGGCCATGACACCATACTGGAGCCAGAAGGCCATGTTACCATTCCTTGGCCAAGGGGCCCATGCTGCAGACATTACAGGAAAAGGAAATGGAGCCTCATAGGAGACAATAGTGGCATTACTTAGTTCTTGCTTGGCGAAATAAACTTGATTCTGATTCTGATCTCACCAAGGACTCTATGTTACTAAGAAGTCCGTGTCCCCATACTACAATCAGGAGGCTGTGTCCCTATATTGCAGTCATGAGGTTGTGTTCCGATATGGCAGTTCAAAGTTTGTGTCCCCATAATGCAGTCAGGAGACCATCTCACCATGGACTCCATGTGACCAAGAAGTCCGTGTCACCATACTCCATTCCGGAGTTTGTGTCCCCATACTGCAGTCAGGAGGTTGTGTCCCATACTGCAGCCAGGAGACCATCTCACCGAGGACTCCATATCACCAAGAGGTCCGTGTCCTCATACTGCAGTCAGGAGGTTGTGTCCCCATACTGCTATCAGAAGGTTGTGTCCCATACTGCAGCCAGGAGACCATCTCACCAAGGACTCCATATCACTGAAAGGTCCATGTCCTCATACTGCAGTTAGGAGGCTGTGTCATTGTATTGTAGTGAGGATGCCATGTGACCATACTGTATCAAGGAGGCTCTATCACCGTACTGTAGCTATGGGGCCTTGTCATCGTATTTTAGCTAAGAGGCCATGACACCATACTTGAGCCAGAAGGCCATGTTACCATTCCTTGGCCAAGGGGTCCATGCTGCAGACATTACAGGAAAAGGAAATGGAGCCTCATAGGAGACAATAGTGGCATTACTTAGTTCTTATGACCAAAAGTAAGGTGGGAGCAATCTACGTATCTCCATAAGGGAGATGGAGAGATGCTGTTGATGCTGGCGGTGGTGTGCTACTTACATTTCTGGGCAGTACAAACACCACTGTGGGTTGCTGAGGACAAAGTATCAGACAGGAGAGCTCTTCTTCTACACATGTTAGTTAGGCATCCCTAACCGATTAAAGTTAATTGGAATGACTGATCACCTGATAGGCTGCCTACAGATCCCTTAAAGAGACTCTGTAACAAAATTTTGAGCCTTATTTCTTCTATCCTATAAGTTCCTACACCTGTTCTAATGTGCTCTGTCTTACTGCAACCTTTTCTGGTTGCACTGTCTCTGTAATAAATCTTATCTCCTTTCCTCTGTCGTGTCTGTCGGGCTGAGGCTGGAATGTGTGGCATGTGCTGCACTGCTTGTCATTGGCAGAAGCTTTACACACCCCTCCAAGCTCTGCATGAGTCACACAGTAAGCTGTTCTCAGCCTATGATACTCTGGTTAGAAGCCAGTCTTTTGTTTGTAAACACTGCCTAAAACTGTTAATTACAAACCAGGATTGCAGCAGGGAGTGTCAGAAACAGCACGGAGGGGCACAGGGGAACATAAGGAATAGAATGGTATGCTTTTTATTGTAAGAATATTAGAGTACAGATTCTCTTTAAAGTGAACCTTAAGTCAACCAAAAAAAATTAGTTTTACTCACCTGGGGCTTCCAATAGCCCCCTGCAGCTGTCCGGTGCCCTCGCCGTGTCCCTCCGATCCTCCTGTCCCCGCCAGCAGCCACTTCCGTTTTCCCCATCAGGAGCCGACAGGCTGGGAACGCGAGTGATTCTTCGCGTTCCCAGCCACAATAGCGCCCTCTATGCTGCTATATAGCAGCATAGAGGGCGCTATTGTGGCTGGGAACGCGAAGAGTTCCCAGCCTGTCGGCTCCTGACGGCGAAACCGGAAGTGGCTGCCGGCGGGGACAGGAGGATCGGAGGGACACAGCGAGGGCACCAGACAGCTGCAGGGGGCTATTGGAAGCCCCAGGTGAGTAAAACTTATTTTTTTGGGGTTGACTTTGGGATCACTTTAATATGCACCCGCTCTTGCATCCAGAACTTGTCATTTTCCCAAACGAATCATCAAGCAAACAGCATGACCTCGGGTATCTGAAAAAGTTTTTTTTTATTAGTGTGCTGCAGTCAACATCCTCCAGAAAGAAATAATAAGAACCTTCGCTCTACGGAGTGCGTACAAGGTGATCTATTGTGGAATAGGAGAGCGGAAGACAAGCTGTATAGCACGTTCCCCGTGAATGCATACAGCCAGTGTTTCAGGCTTTTAGGGAAAATCACAGTCATGTAAAATGCATTTATTCGCGCTCTCTTCCCTCCTTTTGTCGCATGAAGCTTGTTCTGTTCAGCACAATATTTGCATTCATTCTGGCGAAGAATACATCATCATTCACCTTGTCCGACTGAGCGACGTGAGGACGGGGGGGGGGGTGTGCATCAGCAATGTTCCCTAATAAAAAAGACAAAGTCAAAGTTAAAGACTACCTCCAGCTAAAAAAAAACTATTTAAATGGCAATACATGTATGCAGTCTATGCACTGTGTACAGTTAGATGAGCATATAAAATTTACACCTGGTACATCGTAGTGGATAGAACAGACTCACATTTATATCTGTAGTAGCACCACCTTCTTTCTCCTCATGCTGATGCCTTGCAAGTACACCCTCAGTATTGTGACCTCCCCTCCTGCCTGGTGGCCTCCCTTGCCCCTCCCACCTCTGCTCTCTTCCTGCCTGGATCAAATTATATCTCTTTTCATAGTGTGTAGGAGAGAGAAGACACAGTAGAACATCTGCAGCCTCTCTTATCTTGTCTCTTTGCTATAATTTTCATTTCAGATGTCTTTTCTGTCTACCTGGATTAGATTATATCTCCTTTCACAGTGGGTGTGGGCTGGGAGCAGGACATAGGGGGTGGAGTTATGACCTCAATCCCCAAGCATCCTTTGCACCTATCTGTAGGAAAGAAAAAATTCCAAATTCAGACAAGGGCAGGGATTTCAAGACCATATGTGGAATACGGCCCTTATTGGTGAGAAAATTACACTTTATTATGTGTGATTTAATATATATTGGCAATTTATCAGGTTTAAAGCAAACTTTATTTTATAATTTTGGTACCCTTTAAAGAAGAACTGTCACGAAAATCTTAAAATTTAAAACACACACAATTAAGAAGTTCTTTTCTCCCAGAGTAAAATGAGCCATAAATTACTTCTCTCCTATGTTGCTGTAAGTATTAGAAATCTGACATTACCACAGTGTTGCCAACTCATCCCTTTAAATACTGACACATCTAAGTTATACAGGTTCTGGGGCTTCTCACACATAATCAGTGCCTAAACTGCCTCTAACTAGCCACAAGACATGTATAATTCATAAGTGTCAGTATTTAAAGGGATGAGTTGGCAACCCTGCATTACCAACAGATTTTGGGCCAGTCCATCCCCGCATAGGTGATTCTCAGCATGGCCTTTATTCTTTATAAAGACATTTACTGAAAAAGATTTATACAATGATGCTGGCCAGCCTCCTTTCTCACTGCACACTTTTTTGGCAGTTGGACGGAGCAATTGCCATTCACTAAGTGCTTTTAAAAATAAAGAAAATCCTGAGAACCTCCCTATAAGAAAATGGGCTAGTCTAAAATCTGTTCGTAATGTCAGATTTCTACTACCTACTGTAAGTGACAGCAACATAGGAGAGAAGTAATTTATGGCTCATTTTACTTTGGAAGAAAAGTACTTCTTATTTGTATATGTTTACATGTATTTAAAATTTTAAGATTTTCGTGAAAGAGGTCCTTTAAATTCTCATTTTGCTGAAGCCAAATTCTAGCTTTGCCTAGAATAAGGTTTGGTTCAGATTGAGACGGGTTGCCAATGGCCAAGCGCTGGCCATTGGTAAGTGCAGTATCCGCTCTGATGATGACTTGTGGTCTGGTTGGGGTCCCAAGCAAAAGTGTTTCCACCAAAGGCTTCTATTTGGAAAAATCACGCAGGTCTGATTTTTGCATTATACGTGCGGGATGCCAAGTGTGAATAAATTCTATTAACTCATTAGCAGCTTCACTAGAGTTATCTTGTTTGAGATAACTGCTCTGCTTTTGACCTCAGTCAGCAGAACTTGTTGTGCTGTAAATTCTTGGAATGCTTTGATGTCTCTCTACTAGCAGAAAATATAGAAACTGAAAGCAGAAGTCCTCTTTTATTGTCTCACGCTGCCCCCTAGTGGGAAGTGGTCATAAATGCACATCACAGCAGTACTAATCAGAAGCAGGGAAATGTAACAAGGAATGAAAAAGTACTAAAATAAATTGGCCTGGAGCACTTGCAAGCCTCTAAATAAATTGGCTACTAACAGGTTAATAACACAGGATTCATCCAACTGTCACTTTTTCCACGAAGCAGGTTATTTGGGTGCCATCGGTTGCCTGGTAAAATGGACACTGCCAGTAAATGTAAGTGTCGACGCTGCTATTGTGATCATTTTGGGCGCAGGACATCAGAGGCGGTAGCGGTGAAGGTGTTGCATGTATTGATAGATTTTGGGCAGGGGGTTAAGGTAAAGGAGGCCGTACATCTCTCGACTTGGCAGCCAACCGATCATTTGCTTTGATAATCGTTAACGAACTGGATGAAAATTAGTGGCGCAAGTGCATGCCCGATCAGCAATGTGACCAATTTTGGGCCGAAGGTAGTCACATGTATTGTTCAGGCATGCTGCAAGACATCGGGCCATCGTGATCGATCGGGTGTGCGGCAGTACCGGTGACCTCTACCGAGACTAACAACAAATGCCACAAAACCCCCAGTGCTGGTTTCCCCTAGTGTATAAATGTGAAACCCCCATGTGCATTCATACATTACCTGTGTCCCCCACCATGCAGTGCCCATCCCATCTGGTTCTTTCTCCTTCATTTGTGCCGTACACGTCAAAAGCGTATAGCGCGTGGAGCGTGTGTGACGTCGCACGTGCCACGTGCTAAATGCCGGCGGTGTGTGGGGCACAAATAAAAGAGGAAGAACTGGAAGATGGATGGGCACTGTGCGGTGGGCAAACAAGACAGGTATAAATGCACACATGGGGGTCACATTTATACACTGGGGGCAGTGGCGATTCCCGAGTAGGGATGGTCAGAAGTGTCGAGTAAAGATAAGGTTTGTTCTAGTGTTATCTTCACTGAATTAAAAGCACACTCACCAAGCAATCATCCCTGTTAATTGCTCATCAGGGATGGTGCTGCCCCCTAGAGGTGACATCACACAGCACCTGGGGAACAGCTATGCTATGAATTGATCACCTCCCCTGAAACTGCAGTGCGAGTGATTGTGCTGTGATCACCTCCTCCGCTGCGTCTCAGCTAGTAAATATTAATCAGGCTTTTGTAGAATTCATGTCTTCCTCACGATGAAAGTGCCTCCCGCTCTTGTCTGAAGCCATTTTACGGCGTTGTCTCTCGTGAACAGCACTCAGGTATTAGTGTAACTGCATTAATAATGTATTCCCGTCAGCAGGATGTATAGGCGGTGAATAGACTTTCTTCTCTTTAACTTTGTTCTTTACCATCTGCAAAGTAATCATACCACTTTCTGATGTCTTATCTTCATGTTTTTATTTATTTAATATTGTTTTTTTTATTATTCTAATTAAAATTTGACAAGTTTCTTTAAAGTAAATTGAAGTGAAGGAAATAAGTGAGACTTGAAAAGTTATTGAGACTATACAACAGTTTATAACGTGTACAGCAGAAGGAAATGGCAGCGCTTCCAAACAGACGCTGCACCTGAATTGACTACCTGCACAAGTATGCAGAGCTCAAATAGCGGGCAGATTACACACCTTGCATTCAAAACAGGTACAGTAAAGGGGGGAGTTAGCTTCAACATAAGTTGTGCACGAATTATCCCTAATAGACTCTCCTACGGCGGTGACGTGCCCCCACAGAAGAGAAACTAACCATTAATCTAGCAGTGAAACATATCACAAAGTGAAGCATGTTCAAACAGTGAAAATTGTCAAAAAAAAGGGTTAAAACCTCAAAATAATGTAACAGTGAAGCATATTCAACAGTGAAACATATCCAACAGTGAACCCTAGCTAGTCTAAAAACATAATCCTTACCTGGTGCAGCTAGCCATAAATGGTATACACATTTGTTCAAACGACAGCAAGCAATGGGCAGCGCTCACAGGCTGCAAGTGAAGTGAAAGCTCCAGAGATATGCCAAGCCTAGAATTTAGATTAGTGTTAGCACATAATTTGCATCTGATTTGTATTAAAGGTGTGTATTTAGCCACAAGGGGCTGGGCATATCTCTGGAGCTTTCACTTCACTTGCAGCCTGTGAGTGCTGCCCATTGCTTGCTGTCTTTTGAATAAAAGTTTATAACGTGTGCTGTGTTAAAGGCCCATTCCATGTGTTCATGGACCTCTTTCCGACCCAGCACATTCCATGTCATTATGGTCCTCTGTTTGTCCTGGCCCACCCCATTCCATGTTATGATGGTCCTCTGTCCTGGCCCACCCCATTCCATGTAATTATGGTCCTCTGTTTGTCCTGGCCCAGCCCATTCCATGTAATTATGGTGCTCTGTTTTTTTCGGCCCTCTCCATTCCATGTGTTCATGGACCTCTTTCCGACCCAGCACATTCCATGTCATTATGGTCCTCTGTTTGTCCCGGCCCACCCCATTCCATGTTATGATGGTCCTCTGTTTGTCCCGGCCCACCCCATTCCATGTTATGATGGTCCTCTGTTTGTCCTGGCCCACCCCATTCCATGTAATGATGGTCCTCTGTTTGTCTTGGCCCAGCCCATTCCATGTAATTATGGTTGTCTACATGTCCCGTCCCACCCCATTCCATGTAATTATGGTGCTCTGTTTTTTCTGGCCCAGTCCATTCCATGTAATTATGGTCCTCTGTTTGTCCCAGCCCACCCCATTCCATGTAATTATGGTCCTCTGTTCTGGCCCATCCCATTTCATATTATCATGGTCCTCTGTTCCAGCCCAACCCATTCCATGTAATTGTGGTCCTCTGATTGTCCCACCCCACCCCATTCCATGTAATTATGGTCCTCTCTCCCCTGTTACGGCCCACCCCATTTCATATGATCATGGTCCTCTGTTTATCTCAGGCCAACCTCATTCCATGTGATCAGCCATGTGTTTAAGGTCCTGTTTGTTTCTAGTTTTAGCAGATGAGTGTTTGAGGGTTTATTTACGTTTGAGAGACAGATTTCCTTCTTGAGGTATTTTAGATCTTGTTCATATAGTGCAGTACCCTGTCCACTGTTGATGTAAGACTTTGGAATAAGGTACATATTGAAAGATATTTTTGACTAAAATGGGTTTATGCTGTTACTGCCTCTGTATGGATACTTGGAACTAGTTATTTGTATTTGTGTTATTTTGTTGCTGGAAAATTGTTGTCAACTGTGTTTATTTGTTAACATGAGACCAATTTTGGCCTGTAGTGCTGTAAATTAATGTCCACTGAATCGCTTGTGTTCCTTGATGCTATGCACTCTTGGATAAATTTAGTAAGCAGGGCAGTGGAGTTGGAGTCGAGGAGTCGGAGTAATTTTGGGTACCTGGGGTCGGAGTCTGTTGTTTCAATAAACTGAGGAGTCGGAGTCAGAATCGGAGTCGGATGATTTGTGAACCAAATCCATAGCCTTTGTAAACATTAGATGTCAGAGCAATTTTGGGTACCTGGAGTCGGAGTCGGTGGTTTCACAAACTGAGGAGTCAGAGTCAGATGATTTTTGTACCAACTCCCCAGCCCTTTTAGTAAGTCAGGCCCAACGTATACAGTAATAGAGACTTGTATTCAGTAGATGCATATAACTGTGCCAAAACGTTCTCTGCATTAATTTAAAAAAGGTGCAACCAAAAACTTGCTCTTCCTACAGTTATTTAGCCAGTCACTAAATTCCATGTTCTGCACCATTACAAAAATGTGATAACTTCTAAGGTAAAGTGAATAAAAGTCCAGTCTCTGGGCAACCTCCATCTCAATTGGCAAACAACTAACCAGACACATCGGGCACAATCCAATTCACTTTTTTCTCCTAAGTTTTCTCCTAGCGGATAATTTTTCAACTTATGTTATAAATAACTTTTCAGCACTTCAATTGAAAAGTACCAAAAAGGTAGGTGAAAAAGTACTGTCAAAATGATTTTGAGTATTTTTTTGTTTTCTGGTAGCTTTTTATTGATAAGATGTAAAAATAACACCTAGGAGAGAACTGGGGAGAAAAAAGTGATTTGAATTGGGCCCATTGACTCCTAGACTGGATCAGCAACTGGATTGTAGAAGACCTTGGTTAATAGTGTTTCAGATGCCATTGCCTGGACCTATTTCCAAGAAACTGGTCTATAATAACTTGAGCATTCTCTGTATTTTAGTAGTTCTGTCCAACAGGGCCTTGTCAAGAGTCCATGCATCCGGAGTTCCTAATCACCCAAAATCTTCTACGGTCCACCCATGAGATGCAATGCATATTTTGACCTTTGAAGGATAAAAGTGAAATTTGGGGTGTGGGCAACAGGTGCCAAAATTGGACCACTATAACTAACTTTTATTTTGTTTATGTTGGAAATGTTACCACATTTGATTGATGTCAAGCATTGCCCAACAGAGAGTTGCAGTTTACTGTTATTTTCATATTACTAATACTGTAAAGCCCATGTCACATCATTAGCGTGTTGTTAATGACAGTTTTCCCATCTTCTCCATCTTTCTTTCAGATAATTGCAACGATCTGCTGGTCTCCCCGCTGCCTCAGACAGCTTTTGACAGCTCCTCACAACTGTTCAGCCACACCAACGCCAAGCTGCACAGTCACAACGGTAAGATTAGAGTTTTAAGTATCTGTTGCCATCTGAGGAGTCGAGAGATGAATAATTCATCAGCTTCCAAACGCCTAACCAGCATAGAGGGAAAAAAAGAGATTATTATAGCAAAACAATTTATTTGAATAAAGTAAATAAAATGTGAAATTAGAGCAGAGCTTAACTCTCCTATGAAAATTTTGAGAAAAAAAAAACGTTGAAGACCTCATTAGCTGCAGCTTTAACTTATCTCTTCTCACCAATTGCTTCCCAAACTAATCCAGGCGGGCGCTTTCTTGAGAAGGTAGCCAGAGGGCATTGAGTTATGGGCCAGCCCCTCCCCTTACGCGACCACACTTTGACCTCTGCATTGCTGCAGAATCAAGAGCAGGGGCGTAGCAATAGGGGTTGCAGAGGTTGCAACCGCATTGGGCCCCTTGGGATAGAGGGGCCCCAAACAGCCCTCCCTCAACTACAGTATTAACTCTCTATTGGTCCTGTGCTCATAATAATCACTTCTAGAGATACTTTGAATAGTAGTGATCATTAACAAACTCCTCCCTATCCCCTTCTTGCACCTCTGACACTGTAGTTGCCATTGGCAGGTTTTGGTGTGCCGTATTAATTGTTATGTATAGAGTGCTTGGGGGGCCCCATTGTAAAACTTGCATCAGGGCCCACAGTAACTTAGCTACGTCACTGATCAAGAGGGTGACATTGGCGGTTTGACCTTGAAGTAAAGGAACAAAACAGGAACTGCAATGGTTCACACACGAGTAGTGAGTGAGTGACGATCATAATCAGTAAATTACAATTACACAAAAATTTGCCTACATTTTCGCAATAATGCTTATATGTAATTACGATTTGTACATTCAACTGCTTTCGTATAACCATTTGTAATGTATATTTTCACAAACTTTTCACGTAATTGTGTGCCAAATTTAGTGGTGAATAGCAAAGCCCGTAAAAAAAAAAAAAAAAAAAATTCCAAAAGACGCTGTTGAGAAAAATCTATTTTAAAAACGTAGCGAAGAATGTAAACTCAGAAAAATCAATTTTCACAAAAACAAAAAAAAGTATTTTTTAAATATTATTTTTTTGACTTGTACCGACTCTTCTCCTTAACATATGTAGCAATTTTGGAGTCAATAGCATGTATGGGGACTTTGCTATTAATCGATCAAGTCGGCACAAAATTACATAAAAATTACGCGAAAATGTATGCAAAATTACAAATGATTACAATTACATATTAAATGAATTAGGATTTATCACCAAATTTCACATTACTATTTCACATTGTAGTTTCAAATTTCAATGCAAATATAGGGGCATCCATGCAATATGGATATATGGTAGCATACTGGTATATTGTGAGCTCAGGCTTAGGCTAGTTACACACTAGGGCATTGCATTCGGCCCGGGGGCCATTTCTGGCCCTTTTTGGTGCTCCAGGCAAGATACCTTTTGTCACCTTACCCCCTTCCCAATTGTGCATACAAATTACATAAAAATAGCTCTTTGGTGGCTCCTCTGCATGGGCCACTCTGGACATCTGCCTGGTTTGCTTTTGTCTAAAACTGCCTTGATTATAGCCTAAATATACTAGCCACACTAGCTTTTTAATCCTGACCTATCACAATGCAGACAAAGAACAGCAGAGGGGGTACAGCTTGTGTCCTGACAGTCGTTTCACGGACAAGTTCCACTTTGTCAGAGGCACATATACACTTTGCATATGTGCCTCTGATGAAGCGGAACTTGTCTGTGAAACGGCTGTCAGACTGCAAGCTGTACCCCCACTGCTGTTCTTTGTCTGCCTTGTGATGTGTTATTGATCTATGTGAGGATTCTAAAAGTAAATGGTTATTGAGTGCCCGGCTTTCTACTGCCCTTTTCTTTGACCCTGGTTCACCGTGAGCCCACGTAACAAGACTTCTGAGCACACTACTACTGCTTATAAGTGGTGGGCAGAAATTACACCTATGCGTAATTAAGCATCGTAATTCCCAATTACGCATTGTAATTGTAATGTGAAATTTGATGATTACGCGTAAAAAACATTTGCAACGTGACATAATCGCTAACCGTAATTATGCATGTCACCGTAATTCAAGCAAAATTTTGTTTGCACAATTTTTTTCCACGTATGAATGCATTTTTCAAATTAAGTATTTAACTAATAGGCACATATATGCATTACACTGGCTAATGAATGCTGACTTTTTTTTCGCATACGAACGCATTTTTCGCATTGAATATTTAACTAATAGCTGCACATGTGGCAAATAGCTTTGATCTTTTAATGCATTTAACACGAAATTATGCAAAATTACGCGTAATTGCGTAACTACAGGTGTAATGACGATACACAAATGTAGTATGCTGTACGTAACATAATTGGAATTACGCAATGCGTAAATTCAAAAAAATGACTTAAAAATGTGCATAATTGTAATTATCTAGTGCCACCAACTCTTTTCCACATATTGGACTTAAAGTGGATCCGAGGTGAACTTTTACTCATTGCATAATTGTGTTCCTTTCCTATTGTTTGTAGGGCATTCCTCAAGCCAAATACTTTTTTGTTTTTGTTTTAATACTCTAATTACCTATAAACTAAATAAACCACACCCACAGGCTTTCAGAGAGCCTTGGCTGTAGCAAGGGCTCATGGGAGCTCAGTTTGGGCAGGAGGAGGAGGAGGTGTTACTAGCCATTGATTTTAGAGGCAGAGGGGAGGACGGAGGAGGGGGGATTAGGTTTTTTTCACAGGCTTAGTGATCAAGATACAGATAAGCCTGCCTCTGTGTAATGTTTACAAACAACATGGCTGCTGTCACTGTATCACAGGAAGAAATAATCCTTTTCTATTAAAGCTGTTTGCAGCTAGATTTGCTGTGTAAACTATCTAAACTTTAGATAAGATATATAGACAAGTTACTTGTTATAGTTAGTTTTTCATCTTGGATTTACTTTAAAAAGGTACTTCTGCACATCCTCAGTCACATGTTGTTTGAGTTGACATAGCCATACTCTTTTATTCACAATACCCCAAGTTACAGGATGATGGGAGTTCTGCACTGTACGCAGAGTGTGACTGGGAAGTGTTAGAGAATTCTGTCATAGAGGAACAGATTGTCGGAGAGTCACACATAAAGTGTGTCGAGCAGATCTCTACATCGCTCATCTCCAGCACAGCTTTATGTGTCTATTTCCCAGACTCCTCCTCGGGCTCGCTGCGTTATGTTGGCCTAAAACGGCATTTCAGTGAGGAAGGTAGCAGAGAGGAGCTGATGACTGTGGCAGCCATCTGCACTGTGGAACATGGACCTTCTGAATCTCGACTGCTCCTTGCAGCGGCTTGTGCTGCGCCCGTAGAAGACGGATATGGGATTCATGGGATGGTACGTGGGAGTCAAACATACACATTAAATATAGCTTAAACTAAAGGGCCTGTTTATGAAGATCTTACAAGCTGCTAACTGGAAATAAATACATATAAAAAACAAACTTCACAGTTTAAAACAAGAGAAACAAAGTCCAAGAAAAATGAAATTAATCTGGTCCAAAATCACCCGGAAAATGGGTATCTTTATCATCCATCCTATGTGTACCCCACCTAAAACTCTTTAACCACTTCACCCCAAAGGGGTTATTACCCTAACGGACAAGAGCGATTTTCACCTTTCAGTGCTCATCCTTTTCATTTGCCAATAGCTTAATCACTACTAATCACAATTAAATGATCTACTGTATATCTTGTTTTTTTCACCACCAATTGGGCTTTTTGGGGTTTATATTTCTTTTCAGTAATTACTTTATTTTCTATGCATTTTAAAGGGAAAAACAAGGAAAAAATGAAAAAAATACACTATTTCTCCAATTTCATCCCCAAGGAAAGAAGCTGTGTACAAGAGGCTTTTTTTCTACTGGGCATGTATGGACCTCAAGGCCGAATATACTGTACACTTTCCCTAGGCCAAGTATGTTGGGGCTCCCCTGTTATGTGCAGCAGTAGGGATGGTCGGAATGCCAATTTCCGATTCCGCGGTAAATCCGCATTCCGTCATTGCCAAATTACCGATTCCGCCTTCCACTACCGATTTCCGCATTCCAATGCGGAATTTCCGCCGGAAATCGCGGAAATTCCGCCCGACTTTAATATCTATTTTCTCAAAAACTATAAGTTCTTTTTGAAAACTTTTTTTTGCATCTTGTTCAGAAGATTCTGTTTAATAAACCCTGAAAATTTGGTGTTTCTAGGACTTAGGGGGGCTTTGCTATTAACTGTTAATTCGGCGGATTTTTACTGTAATGTAAAATGCAGAAAATAGTCAGATGCAGATTTTTTGCATTTTACATTACAGTAAAAATCCGCCGACTTTAGCGGTCAATAGAAAAGCCCCCTTAAGTCCTAGAAACACCAAATTTTCAGGGTTTATTAAACAGAATCTTCTGAACAAGATGCAAAAAAAGTTTTCAAAAAGACCTTATAGTTTTTGAGAAAATTGATGTTAAAGTCGGGTGGAATTTCCGCGATTTCCGGCGGAAATTTCCGCGATTTCCGGCGGAAATCCGCCTACCGCACTAGAATTACCGATTTCCGCATTCCTATGCGGAAATGCAATTTCCGATCGGAATTTCGGAAATTGCATTTCCGCGGAATCCGAATGAGCATCCCTATGCAGCAGCCCCTCCCATTCCATTTGCAGCCCCCTCTTCCATGTGTACCTTCCATGTACAGCAGCCCCTCCCATTCCATGTGCAGCCCCCTCTTCCATGTGTAATGTCCATTTACAGCATCCCCCCTCCCATTCCATGTGCAGCCCCCTCTTCCATGTCTGACATCCATATACAGCAGCCCCTCTCCCATTCCATGTGCAGCCCCCTCTTCCATGTGTAACATCCATGTACAGCAGTGCCCCTCCCATTCCATGTGTAGCCCCCTCTTCAATGTGTAACGTCCATTTACAGCATCCCCCTCCCATTCCATGTGTAGCCCCCTCTTCCATGTGTAACGTCCATTTACAGCATCCCCCCTCCCATTCCATGTGCAGCCCCCTCTTCCATGTGTAACGTCCATTTACAGCATCCCCTATCCCATTCCATATACTATGTTCCCACACTTTTATGAACAGCTTCCTTGGACATCAATCCCACTAGTCATATGTTGCTTTCCATTTTCAGCCTCCTCTTTCATATGTAGCAGCCCCTCTTTCATGCTCCAGTGCCTCCTTGGGCTGCAGCAAGACCGGGGCCCAGTGGTTTAACTAGCGATTATGGGGACCCATAGCAAAATATTCATGGGGCCCTCAGATGTAGGCACTCTTGAGCAATGCCACATGTCCCTACCCTATGGATAGAAGTTGATTGGGCCATGTACCGTATATACTCGAACACAAGTTGGCCTTGTGTATAAGTCGACTGCAATATTTGACCCACTAAAGCTGTAATTTTTTATTGACTCAAGTATAAGTCTACCCAGCAAAGTTAATGGCTGCACTTGGGGTTCAGGAGGGGTTAATGATTGCACTGCCTACAGTATTGCAGCCATTAATCCCTCCTGTCCCTTACGTGCAGCCGATACCTCCTCCAGGCCCCCAAGTGCTGCAATTATTCAGTCCCTTTTGTGCAGCGCAGTATTTCCACCATGCTCCTTTCCTTGTTAATTGTTGTGGCCAGGACTTCCAGTCCTGTGTTTTCTTGGCATTTCCATGATCAAGAAAGTGTCACTTATCACTGCAAACAATGCTGCAAATGGGAACGTCACTAATAGTACACTCATTACTCAGTGAGCTCAGTGCTGCCCATGACTCGTGTATAAGTCGACCCCTATACTTTTATTTAGTGAGTCAGATTTACATTTGTAGACTTATACTCGAGTATATACAGTACATTTTCCTGCAATCTACACTGCATATAGTCCATGGGCACTGAGACATAGTCAGTGGGTGGAGGAGCACAAGAAAGTAATTAGTGAATACCCCAAGTACCACTTGGGCCTCCTCTGGTCTAGGGCCCCATAGCAGCGGCTATGGCTATTGCTACACCCTTGCCTGGGCCTTTGTGGCCTTTCCAGAAATCCGGCCCTGATGAACCTTACATGGCCAATCCATTTGTACTTGTCCAAGGCCAGAAGAAGAGGGACTCTGTGTTGGTAAAGTACGTTTTTAGATAATCTAACTACACCTCTATCCCTCCCACCTACATATTTGCCTTAGGTATACAAGTCATTTTTGACCAAAGGTTTCATTGTATAAAGACCAGAACATACCACCAAATTTGCGGTAGGCTTCTAGAATTAGATCAACATGTTGAAAGGGCCCAGAACGTCTCAGCAGATGCCTCTGAACCGAACAACACTGCATCAATGCGAAAGTTCTGGAGCCAGTACTTAAAAGTGCTAGACACCAGTCGTCTCCTGTCCTCCTCACCTTTCACATCCTCGTTCTTATCTCGATGCACAAGAAATCCTTTAGAAGCTTCTCTTTTATACCTGTAGACAAATGATATCCCGACGGGATACGACTCACAGGGTGAAACCACTTTCAAACAACCGTCTGACACTCCAGGAGGTCTTACAGGAATAGATGTGAAATACCTAGATACAACAGGAGCAAAAAAACATGTGATACAGATTCAGATACAGGCTGAGAAATAACAGGAGGTCCATAAAGAAACCTAAAAGGAAATAAAGAAAAAGACATAAAAGAAGGAGACACTGAAGTTTAACATTTACCAGCAGGGGAATGAATAGAACCAAACAACCCATCTGACCTCGATAAACCAGTCTTCACAGCACTTACAGAGCAGAAATATTGGATGGTTCATTAGTTAAAGAGACAACTTCTTGACCCCATCGATACATTTAAGCAAAAGACATCTCACGCTTAGCTGCTTTGGGCTGGGACTTTATTGGCTTATACCTGGGTTGATGCACAGCATTCATGTCCAATGGGCTGACCCATGGTCTGATGAAATAGTTCATCCCACATCTTGGAAGCACTTATGGTTCTTTGATGTGGGTGCACTCCCTTTCCTTGTTTCTGGAGGCAAGGGAGAGTGATGGATCTCTGCAGGTGACTAGGGAAGCTCAATCAGATTCTGCGGAATAGAAGTTTTTGCATTTCCGATCAGAAATCGGCTTTTCTGATCAGAAAATGGAAATCGGAAGCCCGGGGAAACTTGATTTTCCACAACTTGGTAATTTTAGCCCAATCTTGGAAGCATTGGACCTATCAGAGAATGCAGAATTTTTCAGCAAAAATTGGATTGCCGTGGTCATTTTAGACCAATCTCAAGTTTCCGTTTTTCCGATTTCCGTTTTTTGTGGGGTTTTTTTTGCATTGGCTGATGAAAAAAAAATGACAAATAAAATACTCCTAAGAGATCGAAAGAAAATCCAGAAAATCGGAAAAAAATGGAAATTTGGGAAACCTGAAAATCGGGAAAATGGAAATTGGCATTGACGGAAATAGGAATTTTTCTGGAATTGGAAAGGGCAATTCCGACCATCCCCGGTAAGGAGAGAAACTTTGTATGTACTGCTGTGTCCTCTTGTGGACATCTCCTACTCTGTTCTGACTGATATTCCACTTCTGCCATCAGCTTATGGACGCCCACACCATAATCTTCTACGGTCCTCTGTATCTAGTCCATACCTAAAGGTCCTGCTATTACTGCCACCACATTGGATGAAGATTCAGTCCACAAAGAACTCTAAACCAAGAATCTTGGCTTCAACCTATGACATTGGCATGCTAACCCAAATTATTAGCTTCTCATTCTCCAATTTCAGCCAAGACAAGACACAGAACATATATATTGTACTTTTCTCCTGGCGGACTCTCCTGGCACCAGAACTGCAGCCACTAGGGCGCGCTCTGTAGGCAGCAGCAGTGTCAGGGAGTCTTGCCTAAGCTCTGCTACTGAATAGGGGCTGGATTACTTAACTGGAAGAGCTGAGATTTGACTATCCGACCACTGTTTTACTGTTCAGCAATCTTACCCCCCCCCCCCCCCCCCCCCGCAAAAAAAGAAAAGAGTCCCTGGAAATTAGAAATCTGCAGAATCGGTAATCGGTATTGGCAGAAATCTGAATATCTTCATAATCAGAAAATTGCATTTCTGACCATCCCTTACGGTGATGATGGGCTGCCAGCCAGCATTGTTGCGTTGTGGAACAGCGGGTAAACCAAAATTCAAATCAGGATTTGCAGAGTTTGAACACTAGCTTGGGGCAAACCGCACCCCAGTAAATTCACTCAACACTGCTTGCTTTCTTGAGGACTGAGCATGTCATAACATCACATGCTCCAACCAGCCAATGGCAGGCCTAGCATGTGACCCACCCCCTCTGGGTGGGATCCAGAGTTAACGCTTGACCCTTGTTTATAAGAGGTAGACAGTCCAAGGGAGCTTCACTTCTACTTCCTTTCCTGCAACTTCTTCCGACTTAGCTTTACTTTGTACATATGCTGTAGTGCAAAGTAACTTAGAGACTGTTCTTAAAGAATACCCGAAGTGACATGATGAGATAGACATGGGTATGTACAGTGCCAGGCACACAAATAACTATGCTGTGTTTTTTTTTTTTGTTCTTTCTCTGCCTGAAAGAGTTAAATATCAGGTATGTAAGTGGCTGACTAATTCCTGACTCAGACAGGAAGTGACTACAGTGTGACCCTCACTGATAAAGAGAATGCCCTTTTTATCTCTTTCTTGTTCTCAGAAGCCATTTTCTGCTAGGAAGTGTTTTATAGTTGGAATTTGTTATCAGTGAGGGTCACACTGCAGTCACTTCCTGTCTGAGTCAGGACTGAGTCAGCCACTTACATACCTGATATTTAACTCTTTCAGGTAGAGAAAGAAAAAAAGGAACACAGTATAGTTATTTGTGTGCTAGGCACTGTACATACACGTCTATCTCAACATGTCACATGTCAGTTCGGGTATCCTTTAAGGGTTCTGCCTTTGACATGGGAGACCAGTTCAAATCCGGGCTAGGGTCAATACCTATTCAGTAAGGAGTCCTTGAGCAAGACTTCCTAAAACTATAGGGTGGCCCTTTGAGTGTGCCCTTAGTGGCAGCAGCTCTTGAGCACTTTGAGTCCTACAGGAGAAAAGCGCTATACAAATGTTAGGATTATTAGAATAGGAGAATATCCACTCTCCCCAACGGTAGTGTCTCTCTCTTCCAATTAAAATAATGCAGCGAGTTAACAATCGTTTATGTCTGAAAAATTTTGGGAACATTTAGAGCCTCAGGAAAGGGAACAGATGGGAGAAGCAACGAGACCCATCAGCAGCTTATGCTAAAATAAAGGAAAAATGTTCATGAGATATCAGAGCGGTCGGCAGTTTCGGGTCAGCGCCGGAGCCTTTTGTATGAAACAAAGCAAATATAAATAATTGCCTTTTCAAAGCGTAGTGCTGCTCACCAGAAGGAAACTTTGATCTGCACATTAAAGGTGCTGTAACAGATGGGATGTATCTATTCCTTGCATTCAGCGCGCTCAAACAATACAGATTTAATTTAAAAGGCCTCATACTCCCCTGGGGGCAGCTGACTGTCAGCGCATGTAATGACTGTCTCTTAAAGTAGTCAGAATAGGGAACCTGCTGATTGCAGTTACCCAATGCATAGGCCTCAATTCACTGAGGGCAGTTTGGTAAAATAATTCAGGTGGGTAAAATACTGCATTCCATATTTTACACTTTTTTCCCCCCTAATTCACCAAGATTTCCCGCATGCGGTAAAAGTTTGGTAATTTACTGTACTGAAAAAACAGGCTTCAATTCACTTAGCCCTGCTTGGTTAGTCCCACCAGCTGTGGAGCAGGTCAGGCAGGAAGCTGTGAGTCTGTGTGCATAAGTCGGAGTTTTCTCTCCAGTGCATGCCCGGCATCCCTTTAGATGTGCATGCAGCCACCAGAGGGAGCTCTTCTGTATACCGGATATTCACATCTACAGGGACACAGAAAAGCCTTTTAAAATGTCTCCATCCCCTGCACTGCATTCTGAAGTCCCGCCCTCCAGAGTATCAAACCAAATGGGGTGAGAAACAGGACTGTGCGGCTCTTCCTGTTAGCTGTCTGGCTCTCCCTGTTGGCTGTCAGCTACATTTGTCAATGTTACCGCATGGAGAGTGTGAGTTAATATTTTCCATTAACCTCCTGAGCGTTACGCCGCTCAGGAGGTGTTGTTAATTCTTTTTTTTCCCGATTTTTACATTTTTGTGGCAAATAGCTATAAATCCTCTAGCTAGCACTAGGCTAGCTAGAAGAACTCTCCGCCACCCTATGATCGCCGCCGCTCCCCCGTTTATACGTTACCCAGCCTGGATCCAGCGATCGGCGCAGCCTCCCGGGACAGCTCATGACTTCACCAACGTCATGACGTCATGCGCAAACCTGATCCTCCCCATAGAGAGGCCGAAGCTGCGCCAGGAGGCTGCGCGATCGCTGGATCTGGGGGGGTGTAACGTATAAACATCGGTGATCGCGGGGGATCGGCGGGGATCCAGGGGTGCCGGAGGCTCTTACTAGCTAGCCTAGTGCTATCTTAAGGATTTACAGCTATTTGCCACATTTGTTTCATTAAGGGGGACTCCTGGGGCCACAGAGCGGTATGCTCAACACAGTGTCGGGCATACCGCTAAAGAGGTTAATCTTTACAACAATTTACAAAGCTGAACAGTTTCTTTTTTTTTTTTTTCTCTTCCTACTAAACAAATAAAACATTTTGCAAGGTAAAAGTGCTGTCTCATATGCAGCCCCTTGTTTTTCTCAGGATAACTGTGAACAGCACTGAACACATAGAGCAGCTCTCCTGTCTCTGCACAGAGAGAGCAGACAGCATGACTGATTTGAAGGGGAGGGAGAGAGGGGGATAGAGAGATTCAACAGAATGGCTGCAGATCCCATCATGCTGTGGTCCAATTTCAATATATGCACTCATGTACTTTATCCACTGCATGTTCCTTTTACAAATCTCTTATCCTGAAGTCCTTTCGGCATGGTCCTAAGCCTTCCATTATCCTTTATGTACAAGTGCCTTAATAAGTACCGGTATATAAGATAATATTTTCATGATTTCTCTGTCCGTGGTGCTGGATTAAACCACGCGGCTAGAATAGAGGATTGCCGCATCTTGCGATGTATAATCTGGTAATTGCTACATGTGAGGATAATCGCAGAACAATGCAGTGAACACTCTTAGGGCGGCCTGTGTTTATCTCTTTTGTTGCTTTTCGTTGTAGGGGCCGGAGGATGGACCCCGCTGGAATCCAACGCCAAGCAGTGGCTGCAGATTGATTTGGGGGAGAGGTTCAACATCACGGGGGCAGCGACTCAAGGCAGATACGGGAGCTCCGACTGGGTGACGCGCTTCAGCGTGATGTTCAGCGACACGGGGCGGAACTGGAAGCCGTACCACCATGACAACACCATCTGGGTAGGCCTTTATGTGTGTCTCCAGTGGGCATGAAGTCAAAACTGAAAGTTTGCAAATTCATCTCTGAAACGTTGAGCTCAAGTGAAATAAGATAAGCTTGAATGTTGCACAGTAGTACTTTTGCAGCAAAATTCACAATCCTAATGCAAACGTTTGAACTACTGCAACATTAATTTAAAGAGGAACTCCAGTGAAAATAACATAATGAAAAACAGTGCTTAATTTTTACAATAATTATGTATAAATGATTTAGTCAGTGTTTGCCTATTGCAAAATATTTCCTCTCCCCGATATACATTCTGAGATTTATCATATGGTGACATTTTTACTGCTGGCAGGTGATGTCATTGGAAGGAGATGCTGCTTGCTTTTTTTGGCAGTTGGAATTTCCCACAATTCAACAAGGCTGCCACAGTGTAATGTCAGCACCATGTTCCTGACATCACACTGCGAGTTGTTTCACCACAATATCAGCCATACAGAGCCCCCTGACAGGGGTGCCTCTAGCCATTTTGTCACTCCAGGCGAGAAATCCTGTGGCGCCCCCCCCCCCCCCTCCGTGATTGCCCCCCAGCCCCATTCAAACACCACACAAAGTATACACACACTATACACACACACCACACACACACTATACACACACACACACACACACACACACACTATACACACACCACACACACACTATACACACACACACACACACACACACACACACTATACACACGCGCACACACACTATACACACGCGCACACACACTATACATACACACACACTATACGCATGCGCACACACACTATACATACACACACACTATACACATGCGCACACTACACACACACTATACAAACACACACACACTATACATACACACACACACACACACACACACACACACACACACACTATTTATTATTTATTTATTTATTGTATTTATAAAGCGCCAACATATTACACAGCACTATACACACGTACACACACAGTACACACTATATACACGCGCACAGTACACACACACTATACACACTACCTACGTCCTCCCCTTCACCACCATCTCTACTAATCCCTGTTTTCGCTACCTTATAGTGTGTCTGAGCCCTTATGCAAAGAAATAATGAGGAGAGAAAAGCTGAAAGAGAGGGAAGAAGATGTTTGCCTCACCAGGATTGCACTTTTATTTAGCTTTCCTGTATGACAAGAAGACACAGCCAGCCAGCACTAGGGAAAGAGGGAAACAAAGGTGAATGAAGGAGGCTGGTGCACACCAAGAGTGCTTCTGAGCGCTTTTCAAATCGACAGTGATTTGAAAAGCGCTGGGCTATTGTTACCCTATGACGGTGTTCCCACAGCAGCGTTGGGATTTTTTCTAATTTTTTGGAGCGATTCTTTCAAAAATCGCTTCACAAAGTCGCACTCTCAAACTGCTAGCGATTGCTATTGCAATTTTGTCGTGCAGTAGCCCAGAGAGAGGCAGAGTGGAGAAACTTAGAATAGCCTGAGATGGAGCAGAGAGCTTATTTGTATTGCAGTCCTACATTACACAGAGACTACTTACCTGTAATAGGATTCCTGTCCCTGGCGGTCTCTCACACAAGTCAGAAAGCAGCCCTCCTGGAGTCCAGGGACTGTCAACATTTTTCCACTTGTTTAACACCTTATCTGCACAGGCAGTCATTTTAACAATAGTGAGAGACCAGACAGATGTTTTCCCACAGACCCTCCAGGCAAGCTCTGCATTATGTTGTGTATATTTACCAGCTTGCCTGCCCTCTAATTGCACTTTTATCTGCTAGCTTAGTGTTTGACATTGCCTTGCAAAAACAAACCTGAATACACCAGGCACTGGACCAGCCCTAAATCACTGAATGAAAGGCGACCTGGAGGGCAGTCCATGCCTGGCTGCTACACTAAGGGCTGGTTCACATTACAAACGCGGATGGCCACGCATGTGGAACGCAACGCGTACGAACGCACGCCATCCGCATTTATGTGCGTTGCGTGGCTGATCCCATCACTGAAAAGTGAATGGGACAGCTGCGCGTTTTTGCTAAATCTGCGTGCAGCATGCGTTCCCAGACCGCACAGGTCCGGAACGCATGCAGTGTGAACATCAGACAGTGCACTCTATGCACTGTCTGATGTCGTGCGTGTCGGCCACCCGCACGCGTTTCCAAAACGCGGCTGGAAACGCGTGTAGTGTGAACGGGCCTTCAGTCTCCCTAAATCCACGGAGTTACCAGTAGCAGAGAGAGAGAGAGAGAGAGAGAGAGAGAGCGAGGAACTGACTTAATCAGTCAGGACTCAGAAGCTGATGATGTACTCCAATGGATCCCTGACTGAGTGAGCTGGAACTGAGTGAGCTGGAACTGAGTGAGCTGGGACCAGTGCCTTCTCTCACTGACTCATTCATTACTGTGGTTCTTTGAATCATTGAGCTGAAGGAACTGAATTAATCAGCTATTAGTGGAGTCAGGCGCTGCTTTTAGCTGCTGTTGTAATCTGACCCCTGAGTGAGCTGAGAGGCATTTCTTATCTCACTACTCAGTGCAACAGCGCTCTTCCCTCCTCCTGTCACCCTAGGCAAAAATGTATAGCTGCCTAATGGCTGAGACGGCTGTGCCCCCTGATGATCCGTTTGAGAAAAGGAATAGATTTCTCATGGGAAAAGGAGTATCAGCTACTGATTGGGATGAAGTTCAAATGTTGGTTACGTTTTCTCTTTAGCACATCATAATTACAATACTTAAAGTGTAGCCGAGGCAGTGCAGGGGGGCAGACTGGACACAAAGGCATGTTCCAGGAAATGAGAGGCGGGAATTGAGGCTACCTGATCCAGTTACCCCCCAGCTCATGTGGCATGGTTTTTTTTGGGGGGGGGGGGGGGGGGGGCAAAAATGGCCACCTCAGGTTTACGTTACAGAGGAACCATAATAACATAGTAGAATGCGGTAAATTATTCAAGATACATACTTTTACCTTATATATCCTGTTTTCAGCATCAGAAACCCTTTTTATAACATTATATTGCTGTGCATTGATATGTATGTAGCTGCTGAGGCTTAGCCTAGGCTGTTTACTATGCAGAATTCTCCTCCCAGACACTGCTGGGAGACTAGAGATATTTTCTGCTGGCTTTAGTACTCTCAGTAAACAGACATTCCACAGAGATCACCTGTTAGTACTAATAATATTGCCATCTGCGATAAATTTCAGAGTATAAATCAGGGTGAGGAAAGATTTTTACACTGGACAAACACTGACTATATAATCTATAAATAATTATTGTAAGAAAAAAAACAAAAGAAACAAGTAGTTTTATTAATTAGCTCATTTTAATTACAGTTCCTCTTTAAAGGAAAACTATTGATTAACATTTTTTTACCTGGGATTGAGAGAGTTCCTGATGTGCTGGTAAATAATGATGTATACACTTCACTTGCTTATCTCTTTTGTGAACTGTATCAAATTCCTTTCACCCTAACCTGATGGCAAGTCTGCTCTAATCTGACAGCAGAGTGAGCCATGAAGGGAGGGGGAATTCCCTCACAGTGCATCTGTTAATCCTGTGTGTGAGAGAAACTATTCCTGTGTCCTGTGTCTCTGACTGAAGTGTCTGAAGAGAGCAGAGGAAATGTCATTTGTTAGAAACATTCGTAATTTTCTGTGTCACCACAGCTTTTCATACTATTTGTTTGCTTACAGAGAAAAGTACTCTGTGTTCTCATATGCAAACAAAAACAACAACAACACTGGCTGTGCATTGAAGCAGACACCCCTTTTAAGAATGATTTGTCCCAATAGAGTTAAATCCTACACACAATGAATTAATGGTTTTGCCTCTGATATTTAACATGAAAAGTGGGAAAATGTTTACACTGCTACTTAGACATTATTTGTACATTGTTATTTTAGAACACTTGGTTTGATAGTGTTCCTTTAATTTTGCAATGAATATAATGGATTTTCGAAAAGGTGTACATTTTTGCAAAAATGAGAACTTTCTTGAAATTGTGTTTCCTCCTGCCCATAGCCTTCAATGTGCAGTATTTGGCGAAAATGGGAAATGTAATATGTTAGTGTATAAAGTAAATGTAATTGAACATAATGTTGACTTGAATTGAAAAAAAACTTCTTGTATTAAGCTTACTCACAAAATCTTAAAGAGGCCCTGTAGTGACAAGTAGTTGAATGAAGTAAATTATGCAGGATAGACACTTTTATGGTATGTATATATATATATATATATATATATGTATATATATATATATATATATCTGTGTATTATTATTTAGTATTTATATAGTGCTGACATCTTCCACAGCGCTGTACAGTGTATATATAGTCTTGTCACTTAAATAGAAACTCCAATCTGAAATTGAACTTAATCCCAATCGGTAGCTGATACCCCCTTTTACATGAGAAATATAATGCTTTTCACAAACAGACCATCAGGGGGCACTGTATGACTGATTTTGTGCTGAAACCCCTCCCACAAGAAGCTCTGAGTACCGCGGTACTCTGGGCAAACTGCCACAATGTAACAATGTTCACAGACAGGAATTAGCTGTTTACAGCTGTCTCTAACAGCCAAAACAGCTAGGAGCAGCTACATAACCTGCCCACAGTAACAATGTCACCATGTAATAAATGTCAGAATGTAAATCGTCAGCAAACACTGACTAAATCATTTATACATAATTATGGTAAAAAATGAAGCACTTTTTTTACTACATTATTTTCACTGGAGTTCCTCTTTAACTGTCACTCTCCCTCAGAGAAGTTTGCAATTTAAGCCTTACCTTAGTCATATGTCCATCGTTGTCTATGGTCAATTTTAGGGGGAAGCCAATTGACTGTATGTTTGTGGGAGGAAACCTGAGTGCATGGAGGAAACCCACACAGACACAAGGAGAACATACAAACTCCACGCCAATATTGCGTTGTCTGGAATTTAAAACAGGGACCCAGTGCTTCAAAGGTCAGAGTGCTAAGCACTACGCCTACATGTTGGTATGAAATCCCGCCTTCCCAGTGATGCTTAGCCTAGGCTGTTTACCTATGTGAAATTCTCAGTCCTGTGTTATACATATTAAAATGTGGTTAAATTATTTACTTCCAATCAACACTGGATTTGGACATATAGTATGAACTACCGGCATATACTAGCATATAATCCAACCCGTGTATAAGCCGAGGTACCCACTTTTCCCTCAGAAACCAGGAAAAAGTGATTGACTTGTGTATAATCCCCTTCCCCAGAACAGCCGCCTCCACAGTAGCCTGATGTTCCCCCAGTACAGGTCAGTCTCCCTCCCGATAGCCCCAAGGATGATACAGCTGTGTCTCAAGATGCCACTAGATGGCGTCATAGATATGAGAGACAGCGATTGCCACACAGGAAGGATTCCTGATTATTGCACAGCTGACATGTTGCTTGCACGCTCCACTCCACAAGCCAGGGGACACAGGTAGTCTTCCGCAGCAGACTCTGCACACCATGTTGCAGGGGATGGGGGCGGGGACACAGCAGGGAGCCAGCTGGCAAGAGCAGGGTCACTAGTGCACAATCCTTACACTCCTCTTCCAGTAACAAAACCTGCTACACCATCTGTTCTGCTACACTGACTCGCATATAAGCTGAGGGGGAAATTTTTCAGCACATTGTTTTATTTGTGCGTAAAAATTAGGCTTATACGCGAGTATATAAGGTATTTTTTTTGGGTTGTTTTTAATTAGTTTTTAAGCATTTAAAACTACTGTACTTATAACAGTTTATGCAGTTCTGTAACATTTAACAACAAAAGTATGTCAGAAAAAAAAAGCAAAACAGAACTGCATATTTTTTACATGAAGACAACTTTGTTTGTATCTCTGAAACTTTGTAACTTGAGTTGTTTGTAACTTGTAAGTAGGGAACTGTCTTTACTCAAAGTGTACGTAAGAAAAGCCATGAACTTGATCCCTTGTAGAGATTGATCAACATGTCAACTACAAATATATTATTCCATGTAACATTTTTAGGGTTAGATGAGGTTATGGTCTGGGAGGACTTGTTCGCTGTGTTGTCCATACAGCCAAATAATAATAACAAACAAAATGGAAAAAAAGAAAAAAAGAAATGCGACAAAATGAGGTAAATTCACCTTAAAAGCTTTTCGTGTTGTTGAAGATGTTTTGTCAAATTCCTTATTCTGTGCTTTGCCTGAACCATGACCTGGGCGAATAAGATTCTTCAGAAACATAGCTTTTATATAAAAGTGTGTTTTCTCCTTGTAAAATTTAGCAGAACTGGGAAATTATTGTAATTATAAAGCGCCAACATATTATGCAGTGATGAGCAATAGGTGAATAGGGAGACAGGCAACAAGGTACAAGATACAAGATCATGCCATGGAGGTCTTAGAGACCACATTATTCATGTCCAGCGAGCCATATAACAGGTTGAGCGAGTTATGACATTGATGGGGGGGAGCTTTGGGGGTTGTTAGGTGATCTTGTTTGAAGGTGTTGAGGGATGGGGAAAGCCTGATGGGTAGTGAAAGGGAGTTCTAGAGGGTGCAGCTCTTGAGAAGTCCTGTAGTCTCACAAGGGAGTGGGAGATGCGCTAGGCAGTCAAGCCTAGGTCATTGTAAGGGGGTGGGCAAGCATATGTCTGTCATATATAGTTTAGAGATGTAAGTCGGGCAAGTCCTGTCTACAGATTTGTAGGCCAGCATTTTGAAGGCCATCCTGGAATTGGTAGGGAGCTAGTGGAGGGATTTACAGAAATGAGTCATTGAGGCAGAGCAGTGTGAAGAATGGATCAGTCTGGCTGCCGCAGTCATGATGGATTGTACGGAGGTGGTGCAGGTCAAAGGGAGGCCAGACAGAAGGGAGTTGCAGTAGTCGAGGCAGGAGATGGTTATTAATATTTTTATTATTATTATTAGTATAAGTGCAAACAGATTTTATTGTGATCATTTGTCCAGGTTTAGCTTCAGGAATCTGGCGGACGTCCAGGAGGAAATAGTTGAGAGGCAAAAGGTGACCTTGTCCATGGTTGTAGTGAAGAGATCGTGGTGAGGAGGTAGATCTGGGTGTCATCAGCATACAGTTAGTACTTGAAGCCCAGGGAGAAGATGACTTTGCCACTGTGAAGGTGCATAGTGAGAATTGTAGGGGGGCAAGAACAGAGCCCTGTGGGACCCCAGCCGAGAGGGGGGTGGGGACAGAGGAGGAACTGTTGAAGCAGGTGTGGAAATAGCTATTGCAGAGGTAGGAGGAGAACCAGGCCAGGGCTAGATTGTGGACAGGTTGCCGGCACATTGAACCTATGGGGCTGTACACATTGTGGGCTGATTCACTGTGCCGGGTTGAATAATTTAAGAAATTCAGTAAACGTATTTAAAGTTATTGGTCACGTGCTTGAAGTTATTTTATATAATGGTGACCAGAACAAACTTTTTGGTCATACTTTAGGGTAAGGTGTTTTTACTCATGTTATAATGCAGGGAACGTCTGGCAGCAATAAAAAAATGTGGTTTACTTTAATTCTTCTACAAAAAAAAAAAAAAAAAAAAAAAAAAAAAAGCTGTTAATGGTATCCTAAACGTATAGCCAGGTATTATAGGATTTCGTTGGGGAAGCAGGAAATATGGGCGCCTGTGGCTAATGGACTATAGGTGCTAATGCAAAATATCGGCTATTGGGCGCCAAAAGCAGAAATTTGGGCGCACGATAAATAGCAACCAATTTTTCATTTTGAGAATTATCGTTTTGAATTTTTTATCATTTTGAAATTTGTTGTGAGAATTATCATTACATAAACTATCATTTTGAAATGTATTGTCCTGGAAAAGTATCTTTTTTGTATTTACGGTATTTTCGGCGGAGGGGGGGGGTTTACAGTTTGGCATCAGGAAGCGGGGGTCTTATGGTTAGGTGTCAGAAAAGAGGGTTTTAGGTACCACTGGGGGGAGGGGGATGTTAGGGTTATGGACCAGGGGGGTCCGTAACGAGGTGTAGGAGAGTAGGATTAGTTGTAGTAAATTAGTAAATTAGTTGTAGTAAATCATCGGTAGTATTTATCACTGTTTTACTATCCTTACTACGACTGTAATTACTTCTTCGTTTTCGTTGTTATAATTTTTTTTTTTTTTTGCAATTTTGGCTTCACCCTGTGCCCCTTTTTTAATACAGTTATTTTAACCTATTTATTATTTTTATTCAGAAAAAGATGAAGAAATTATTTAAAAAAAATTGGTTTCAACCCACGCCCTTTTTTCTGGCGCCCTTATTTAATGTGTGCTTTCACTGAACCCTACCCAACGTTCTCCAAGTTTAAAGCACAAAGTAAAATAAACTCAATAAACCGATAAGATTAAAATGTGTTTGTAAAATGCAATAACAGTGGATGTTTTCATTGTAAACCACCAGAAGAATATTTTTTTGAGTATTTTTTTAAGTGCGGCATAAAGTAATGGAAATGTAAGACCTATTCAGTGCGTTGATGTTGTGGTTTCGGCTAAAAGCTGCACTTTATTCTCACTTACTCTGAAGAAACAAACAAGAGGGGATTTTTCTCGCCGCTCGATTATCTTTGGGAATACTTAGCTCAGCGGCGCTAACAGCCACAGAGATTGTAATGGACGGTGAAGGGAGCTTGCTTTCAATTATGCTGCATTAGGACTTTTTAAGATGCATTTATTGTTGAAGACCTCCCGTGGTGCTTCTCTTGACCACCCGTGAGAGTTTCCCTCACGCACTTAGCTATGCTTTGCCGCAGACTTTGCTTACTCTCATCCATGTGGAATATACAGAGTTTCCATTCCATTACTTCATGCTGTTGTCCATTTGGGCCATTCAGCTAATAGATTTTCAAAGTTCCGAGATTTAGATGGCTTAGCGAGTTAGCGACTACTGCTGGCCATGGTCTTTTATAGAGAGAACATAACTTTGTGAAAGTGACTTTTCCCAAAGCAAATAAAAGAAGGTGTTTGGATATCAGGTTTATAAAGAGCGTGAATAATACATGTGAGACAGAATCGCAAAGACAGATTAGAGGGCTTGTTTCATAGGTCTCACAATCTAAGAAGTGAGGGGACACAGGATACAGTAGGAGGGGAAGAGGACCTGTCCCATCTTGCTTACAATCTTAAGAGGTGAGGGAACGCAGGAAGGATCAAGTATGAAAGAGAAGAGGACCTGTCCCATCAGGATTACAATCTAAGAGGTGAGGGAACGCAGGATACAGTAGGAGGGGAAGAGGACCTGTCCCATCAGGCTTACATCTTAAGAGGTGAGGGAACGCAGGATACAGTATGAAAGGGAAGAGGACCTGTCCCATCAGGATTACAATCTAAGAGGTGAGGGAACACAGGATACAGTAGAAGGGGAAGAGGACCTGTCCCATCAGGCTTACAACCTTAAGAGGTGAGGGAACACAGGATGCAGTAGGAGGGGAAGAGGACCTGTCCCATCAGGCTTACAATCTAAGAAGTGAGGGAACACAGGATACGGTAGGAGGGAAGAGGATTCCACCAACATTGAAGAAAAGAAATACAATTAATTTCTAGTTATAGCAAGGGTGTATCTTGGAAATATATCGCCCATGTCAGACACTGAAATAGTGCCCCCCCCCCCCAACCCCCTCAATAAGCAGTATCAAGTAGTCCCCCATTTAAAAGTATTAGGTATCCAGGCGTGCTCCTCAAACAGTTTTAGGAATCTAAAAGTACCCCCAAAAGTACTGGGTAGAGAGGCCCACCAATACTAGCAAGCAGCCAGACATGCTCCCTAGTATTATATAGCTAGTGGTGGCCCCAGTATTTGGACAGAGGTGTCCCTCCAGTATAGGTGTCCAGAGTGATCCTTCCCAGTATGGGTACCCAGAGGTACCCAGTAAGTAGCCCCCCCCCCCCCCCAGTGTAGGTAGTGAGAGGTGTTCCCACTAGCCCCCCCCTCACACTCAGGGCCGGCCTTAGGTTTCACAGCGCCATGAGCGAAACCTGAATTTGGTGCCCCCCCTTCATCCTACACACACATCACACACACACACACACACACACACACACACGCACGCACACGCTTTTGCACCATGCATTATAGCCGTGGTCTGTCCCCCCCCCCCCCCCCCCAAAAAAAATGCCCTCAGACTCAGTATAGGCAGGTATCCAGCTATAGGTGCCCTTAGCATAGGATCTTATGGTTAGGTGTCCTAAATATAGGTAGTCAAGCATGGGTGCCCCCAGTATAGGAAGTTAGCTATAGGTCCCCCCATAGGTAGCCAGGCATAGGTGTCTCCAGTATAGGTAGCCAGGTGTTGGTGCCCTCAGTATAGACAGCCAGGCATAGGTGCCCTCAGTATAGGTGGCCAGGTGTAGGTGCCCTTAGTATAGGAAGTCAGGTGTAGGTGCCCTCAGTATAGGTAGCCAGGTGTAGGTGCCCTCAGTATAGGAAGCCAGCTATAGGTGCCCCCAGTATATAAAATCAGGTGTAGGCCCCCTATGTATAGGTAGCCAGGCATAGGTGCCCTCAGTATAGGTAGCCAGGTGTAGGTGCCCTCAGTATAGGAAGCCAGCTATAGGTGCCCCCAGTATATGAAGTCAGATGTAGGCCCCCTCTGTATAGGTAACCAGGCATAGGTGCCCTCAGTATAGGTAACCAGGCATAGGTGCCCTCAGTATAGGTAGCCAGGTGTAGGTGCCCTCAGTATAGGTAGCCAGCTATAGGTGCCCCCAGTATATGAAGTCAGGTCAAAGGCCGGCCATGGCTAGTATAGTTGCCCCCAGTCCCCCCCTTCTGCGCTCCCCCTCCAGATAGTTGCAGCGCATAGAAGGCTGAGGCAGGGAATTTACTCACCTGTCATCCGCGTTCCAGCCTTCCAGCGCCGACGTCACTCTTCTCTCCTTGCTTCTCCCCGCCTCCTCTACGTCTGTAATTAGAGTGAGACTACAAGAAAATGGCTGTCGATATCCGCATTTGCGGACATCGTGGCCATTTTCTTGTAGTCTCCCTCTAATTACAGAGAGACGACAAGGACGTCGAGGAGAGACAGAGCGGACGGCGGAGCAGCGACGCCCGTGCGCCCTTGTAAGCTGGCACCCTGAGCGACCGCTCCGGTCGCTCAGGTCAAAGGTTGGCCATGCTCCCACTCCCCCTCCCAGTGTAGGTAGTGACAGATGTCCACAGTACAAGTAGTATCTCCCATGTAAGCAGTGAGAGCTGTCCATAGTCCCCCCTGTCACTCTAATCTCCTCTAAGTATAGGTAGTCCCCGCCCTCTCTTATTAGGGCATTGCATTGGTGTCAATGGGCTCTCCAGCACTCACAGAAGAGCACCGCGAAGGCTCTATGCCATTTAGAGCCCTCCATTTATTTAGGTAAGTATCGAACCTGAAGTGAGTTTTCTCACTACAGGTTTCCTTTAAATATAGAAAAAGTAATGTGTGGATGTGTGGGGGGGAGTGCAAAACACTACTCAAGAAAACTCGGTAAAAAACAATGTAAGTGTCGCGGTATTATTATTAACATGATAGATGGGTTTATCTGTGATTCCAGTGACAACCTTCATGATGCAATTTGTTCCAAAGGTGCAGTTATCCTTTAAATCCCCAAGCAATTGTATCTTCTTTCCTGCTGACGGTAGCGGAACGAGGAACATCTATAACATATGAGGATCTCCAGGTTAATAACATGACGGTGATGAGATGGGCTTTCTGAGTAATGGAAACATCTGTAATGCATATCAAAAGGACAATACGCCTCAGCATAATGATACATTATAGCCATCCCATTCTTATTCCTCAATCATCTGCTGCGGATGTCCCCAGCAATTATCACCGTTCCCCAGCACTCTAAAGTGGAGCGACATGTAGCTGTGGCTGGTTGTGGATGTCGTAGATAATTTATTCTTTTGGAATCCCAGTGAGAAACCAAACAAAGTAGGGTTGGTGGCTAAGCAAATAAAACAAAAATAATGTGCCCCCTCCCCCTTACCACTGAGCTCTGTACTAAAAACTGCACTGTCATATCTAGCTTGCTTTTAAAACACAGGTGAGTTCAGCATAGATTGTATGTCAGCAGCTTCTGCAGAGGGGTGAGGTGTATTTCCCTTCTCAGTCTCATCTCACACTGAACTGCCCTCAGCCAATCAGTGAGGAGCAGGAATGTGGGAGGAGAGATAACAAGCTTCCCTCTCCCTGGCAATGTACCAGAATAGAGCCAAGCTGACTGAGATAAGATGCATTACAGCTGAAACATTTATGATTATATTGGAATGCTTGCAATGCAGACTGCATGTAGACTACATAATAAACACAGAGCAGAGGGTAAATGGAATTTCCCGCTTTAAAACCACTTAACGACCGCCTAACGCTGATAGGCGTTGGCTGGTCGAAGTGGTGTTTCCATGGAAATGGCCGCTCGTTCGAGCAGCCGTTCCAAGTCAGTTCACGTAGGGTGTCTCCTTGAACAGCCTGCGAGTCTCCGATCGCGGCTCGCAGGCTAACTGTAAACACACGGAGAAGAAATCCCCTGTGTTTACATCATATGGCGCTGCTGATTGGCCGGGGATCGCCGCCGCCTATTAGAGGCGGTACAGGACGGATCACCGTCCTGTGCCGCCCATTGCCAGAGGGAGAGGGAGGGAAAGAGAGGAAGGGAGGAATATCGCTGCGCTCCCCCCCCCGTTCGGCCACACAGAGCGGCGGCGACCTGCCACAATCATGATCTGTGCTGCGGGCTGGAGAGCCCACGCAGCACAGATCAGCCCAAAATAGCGTGGTCCTTAAGTGGTTAAGTTCCTCTGCTAGGCTGGGGTTGTTGGTCAGTGTGTATTGTGCGCCAGTCTGCTTTTTGTAACCCGTGAATAGTTTAATGCTTTGCCACATCCGCCTTGATGTAGTGGGATGTGGGTGTCAAAAACACCCTCTAGTGAAAAGATACAGGAGACAAAAATGGGAGCCCAATAGTGTAGTATGTCAAAAACAATTGAACGTAATAAAAGTAAGACACTACTCACAAAGGTGGGTTGCAGAGGGGCAACCGACCACAGGAAGCAGGTGGAGACAACAAACCCGTCTCCACTCGGGGTGGTCCCTAGGGACCTGGATGCGGTCACTCTCCTTGGTAAAAGAAAGGGGACAGATATCCGCCGTGGTCGAAGCCACGTGTGGTCTGTACCCACCCCTCAGACGGGTGAGGTAAGGGGGTATGATTGCACAATAAGGGTATAAGAGGCGCCCTGGTGTAATAAAAGCATCTAAAAACAGTTTAAAAACGGGAAATAAATTTGAGGTAGCTTACCTCAGTGACGAAAAAATCTTTGTATTTTACAAAGGTTTTTATTAGTAGCACAGGCAACGCGTTTCGCGGGTCAGAGCCCGCTTCCTCAGGCCAATAACAGTGCCAAACTAAATGACAGATTCAGCAAAGGGAGCCTCTACAATACAAAGATTTTTTCATCACTGAGGTAAGCTACCTCAAATTTATTTCCCGTTTTTAAACTGTTTTTAGATGCTTTTATTACACCAGGGCGCCTCTTATACCCTTATTGTACATCCGCCTTGAGTTTGAGTCATCGATCCCTCACTTCCTGTTACCCGTGACACCAATCTTACCAACCAGGAAATGGTCAGCGCGTAAAATTCAGCAGCTGCTCTAACCACTCCCAGCTACATCCAAAAGTTAGAAAAAGAAACAAAAATTGGCCGAATTTCCAGTTTAAGTCGTTAGAGTCATAAACAAGGGATGCGGCCTCGCCAGCTCACCCCCTCCACCATCTGTCAGCAGATCCAAAACACCAATTAAACATGTAATTGACAAACTTGGCACCTCCGCTGCAAATAAACTATTTCTAAACAGAAAGAAGAGCGTATTTATCTGGTCAGGATGCGGCTGCATCTAAAGCCGCTCTGTACACAAATGCATCATTAATTCACCCTCAGCAAACACTTTACAAGGATTAGCCAAGTTATTTTACAGTAATAAGCAGTTGGTAAACAAGTAACGCATATCTCTGTGCTTCTGCAGTGATTGCCTCCATTGTAAACATAATGTTTCCCCCTCATGCTGAATGTACACTAAGTCAAACAAAAACAAAAGATTTTCGAATAAAGCAGCAGGCCCAATGTAAAGAGCCTACCGATAACCAAGATCCCATGCAGAAGTAAACAGCTAAACAGCTTTTATGACCACTTCCTGCTTAAAGAGGAACTCCAGTGAAAATAATGTAATAAAAAAGTGCTTCATTTTTACAATAATTATGTATAAATGATTTAGTCAGTGTTTGACTGTTGTAAATTCTTTCCTCTCCCTGATTTACATTCTGGCATTTATCACATGGTGACATTTTTACTGCTGGCAGGTGATGTCAGTGGAAGGAGATGCTGCATGTTTTTTTGGGCAGTTGGATCCAGCTGTAACCAGCTGTTATTTCCCACAATGCATCAAGGCTCCCACAGTGTGATGTCAGAACCATGGTCCTCACAGTTTCCTGTGGGAGGGGTTTCACCACAATATCAGCCATACAGAGCCCCCTGATGATCAGTTTGTGAAAAGGAATAGATTTCTCATGGGAAAGAGCGCATCAGCTACTGATTGGGATGACGTTCAATTCTTGGTTACGGTTTCTCTTTAATGCTCATACACCCTTCCCAACAATCTGCCCAACTATCTTCTAAACTTGGTCTGTTGGAAGACAGTTGGGCGTGTGTACGGCTGGCAAACAACCAGACAACCAACTGTTAACAGGTTGTTTGCCAGATCCAACCAGTGGATAACCCTGCCCAGTGCCCAACTGTCATACAGGTTGGAATGTGTGTACAAGTCTTTTGAACAACTTTGTTGTTTTTTGAATACGGACGTGTTGTGCAGTTTGTTGTTAAGCTTGCACGCATAGTATTTACGTGAGTTGGTTGTTTAGTTGGTTGGTGTGTGTATATCTACTTGTCATATAAACAACTTGCCATGCAGTTGGTCATGTTGTGTGGTTGGTTGTGCATTGTGTTGGACGTGTGTATGAGCCTTCTCTGACTTGGCATCCTTATGCAGAGAGGTGATGAGAAGATGTGTCTTTGGGTTCTAGATACAATGTGGCCCTTCACTCACCAAATCCCCCGTCCCCCAGTTCCCTCGAGCCAGCAACCAAGTGCTGCTGGACACCGCAAGGTCTCTCCTAACATTTGCACCCTGGGGCCCCTGCAAAGTTTTTGATAAGTGTAACATATATATTCACCTATCTCAGCACGCTGCTGCATTAGTCCGTGCGCAATCACTTTCATTCCCATATGGGCTCCGCTTCTCAGTGACCCAACCCGGCCCATGTTATTACGTAATGACACATCAGGTCATTGGAACGGGTCAGACTATCCCACAGAGCTTTGTATGCACCAGAACATAAGACATCTGCAGTAGAAGAAAGGAACTTCTCCTGAAAAGGCACTTCTTCTATGCAAGCAAAAGATGTGTGGAGTCATCACTGTGAGGGAAGTTAGGTACAGCTTTTATTGGAGTTTGGCTTTCTGTGAAAATGATCCCCCTATGAAGTCTCTCCTGCAATATTTTATACAGAACATGTTGATATAAGGAAGTGAAGGAGAATTCACCCGCTAAGCGATGGATGCTCTCACCTTGCACTGTGGTAAAAGAGTCCCAGGTTTTAGTTATGGAGCTTATTTTTTTCTCTGTGCTTGTATGTAATTCCTCCAGGTACTTTAGTGTCCTCCAGTAACTCAAAAATATGCTGGCAGTTTACCGTAATTGTCTCCTGTAGATTGGCCCCGGGCCAGTGCCATAGTCCTGGGCAAAAGATAGCATGCCCTCCCTCCCCCAGAATAAAGCAGTATCGGGTAACTCCCCAACTCAACCTTTGCCCCCCTCCCCAGATAGCATCATTGGGTAGCCTTAGTTCTCCCCCACCCACCCCAGATAGGAGGTGGCCTTTATTTCTCTCACTCTCCAGACAGTAGAATTAGGTGACATCGGTCCTTCCCTTAGAGGCATTATGCTGGGCATACACGGAGCGATCCAGCGGCTCGATTAGCCGCCGGATCGACTCCCGCCACGTCCCCGCACGTCCCAGCTCATCACCGCGGCCGCCCGGATCGATTCCCGCTCGTCCCTGTGGGCACTTCCTTATCAGCCGCTCGATTCCGCGCTTTTGTGCGCCTGCGGGGATCGAGTGGTGAATCGATCCTCGCTGGTATCGGACCTGTTGGAAATTATCAGCTGGGAGCATCAGCGGCTCGATACACGGTACAGAAATGTACCATGTATCCCCAGCATTAGGTATCCTTTGTTCCTTCAGATAGCAGCAGTAGATGACAATGCTGCCCCCATCTCAGAAGCATTAGGTACCCTTTGTCCCCCCTCGCCCCCCAATACCAACATTAGTTGGCCTTTGTCTCCTTCCTGTCACTCCCAGATAGTAGATAGCATTAGATAGGCTTACTGCAGTCAGCACGGGCAGGTAATAATACTCAATTCCTTTGGCACCACCTCTGCTACTCTGCATTAGGCTGGTAGGCGGGTGGAGGAATTTCATGTAGACTGCACATCCCATTGTCAATCGGAAGCAAATCATGTTAGAAATAATCATCTGATTCCGTCAGTCAGATGGGAAATTGCATCGTGTATACCCAGCATGATATCCTACTATTATATTGTGCGTGGCTGAGGGAGGCCTTGCAGGAAACGCCCCCTTAAAAATCCTGGCTTTGTCCCAGCTATGAATGGTAGAGAGCAGGGCCGGTTCTAGTAACAATGGGGCATAATTAACCCTGGGCCCCCAATAGACCCCCCCCCCCCATCAAAAATCAGCAGTAGGGACACTTTGTTGCAGCCAAATTTTCACCCAAAGCCCCTGAGGCAAGTGCTGACACCACCTGGCTCAGCCAAAGACTCTGCAGGGGTACCGGGGAACAACAGTTAAGTTGTGGGGAGACACCTTGGAGGCCCCTACAGGCACTGGGGCCTTATTGCAATTACCCCCTTAGCCTCTATGGTAGCGCCAGCCTTGGTAGAGAGAGGAATGGCAGCAGCACTTGCAGTTCTTGTTGTGGGAGGTGGAGGATGTTGGTCATTATGGGGGGGAAGTGCAGTTAGAATGGCGGCATTTCTTGTGGGGCGTGGCCTAATAGTTGTATTTGTATGCGGGTGGTGGTGGAAGTACTTATTAGACTTTTTATGGGAGGACTATGGTGGCCACACTCATTACAAAGGGGAAAAAGGGGGATTATAAGGGCCACATTTGTTATGAGGTGGTGGGGAAGGTGGTTGGTGGTCACACTTGTTATAGGGAAATGGTAGTTACCATTGTTATGGGGGGGGGGGGGGGTGCTTTTTATTATGCCCCCTGGCTGTGGTGGTCACTACCGCTGGGTGGGTGGGGTTGCAGGAATGTACAGAGGACAGGCCCATTAAGGTTCCGCTGGTTTTCTCCATGATTTGTAGTCATTTCTCTAATTAAAGGAGAACTGTAGTGAGAGGGATATGGAGGCTGCCATATTTATTTCCTTTTAAGCAATACCAGTTGCCTGGCAGCCCTGATGGTCTATTTGCCTAAAGAAGTGTCTGAATCACACCAGAAACAAGCATGCAGCTAATCTTGTCATATCTGTCTAAATTTGTCAGAAACACCTGATCTGCTGCATGCTTGTTCAGGGCCTATGGCTGAAAGTATTAGAGGCAGAGGATTAGCAGGATAGCCAGGAAACTGGTATTGCTTAAAAGGAAATAAATATGGCAGCCTCCATATACCTCTCACTACAGTTCTCCTTTAACAGCCACTAGAGCGTCAGTCCTTGAAAGCAGCAAAGTGTTTATTCAGTGACTGCTGAGCTATTGTACAGTTATTCAGCTGCTGGGGAAGCATGGCTGTTTCTGAAGCCTTGATTTATAGGCGAGAAACATTTTTTACATTCTTCACCTTTTGACTTTGCCATTGAACTCTGATAATGTGGAGGATTCTGGTAAGTGGAGACAATGGATTTTTTCCTCTCTGAATGATGGCTTCAGCACATTTACGGACCTTTGGGAAAGGCGGGATATGCGAGGGGGGATAATTGGCCGGCAGAAAGTCAGCATACCGCTACTGATCAGTAAATAGCTCTGAACTAATACCAGCTCTTCCTGCTACAACTTTTATACTGCAAGATCGGTCTTGTGGGTAAATACTTACAGGGGATCTGTTTGTATAATGATTATTGTTTAGCACCAGGGGTGGTCGTAGTCAGCCAACTTCACTACGCTGGAACTCTGCGTAGTTTTACGCAATTACGCTTCGCCAAACTACGGCTTCTAAATCAAATATTAGCTTTGTATGCATTTTGTAGACTATGCTTTAAAAAACACGATTACGCATAGTGCGAAGCGTAGTGTATGCGGACGCTTATGCCTGTATGCAGAAAATTGTACGCATTAAACCAAAAATTGAACTTTATCCCAATCAGTAGCTGATACCCCCTTTTACATGAGAAATCTATTCCTTTTCACAAACAGACCATCAGGGGGCGCTGTATGACTGATATTGTGGTGAAACCCCTCCCACAAGTAACCCCTCTCACAAGAAAAGTTCGAACTTTTGTGGGAAATAGCTGTTTACAGCTGTTTCTAACTGCCAAAACCATGCAGCAGCTACATCACCTGCCAACAGTAAAATGTTCACTGGAGTTCCTCTTTAAATCTTCTGGAAATGCTACTCTTCAATGTGTACATTCCCCTTTCCAGCATAAAATCGCATGCGGAAAATTAGACGCGAGTAACGCATTCGTAGTTCACTACGCAATACACATGTTAACTACGCATAGTAGGCGTAAGCTACGTGTAGCGATACTACGCTATGCGTAAATTCGTAAGCGTAGTTTTGAAACTTCACCTACGAACTATGATGCGTAGATGCGAACTACGATGCGTAAATTCGCACTGGCGTAGTTTCTGCTCATCCTTTGCATTTTATAGCACTGGACAAAGGAAGATAAAATATGCACAAACGGCATACAAAAATATAAATATGTCAGGTCACTAATAAAGCCTGGTTCACACTTTCAGTCTTTCAATTATGATTTGCCAATCAATGACCAGTTTTACCAACTCTATGCAATCCCCATACTGGGGTGGAAGGCTTCTTAAAGAGACACTGAAGTGAAAAAAAAAACTATGATATCATGATTTGTATGTGTGGTACAGCTAAGAAATAAAACGTTAGGAGCAGAGACATAAGTCTATTATTGTTTCCAGTACAGGAAGAGTTAAGAGGCTCCAGTTGTTTTCTAGGCAAAAGAGCCATTGAGCTCCACGACTTTCAAAGTTGCAGAGAGCTCTGTCTTCTGAAGCTTGTTATCTCAACTGTCAGTCGTATTTTCTTTTTCTCTCCAGAGAACAGGTCAAAGGTTCACTGGGCTGCTCTGAAAAATCATTTAGAATGCTGAGTAGTGTGTAAACTGCAAATATTAGAGAATTATGCAATGTTATTAAAAAACCCACTATGGACTTGATTCACTAAAGCATGCAAAGTGTTGGCACGCCAGTGAAAAGCCACTTTGCACTTGCCAACATGCGTGTCCGAGTTTGTGCGCCTAAAGTTTCGCAAAGTTTTGCGCGCAAACGCTTCGCGTGCAAAGTACCGTGAACTGCACTGACTTCACGTGAAAATGATAGTTAGCATGCAAAGTCAGTGCAGATCACGCGAGCGCAATGTAAAGCATTGATTATTACTGTATATACTTCATTATGCGGCACGCGTAAGACTTTGCGTTCACTGCTTTACAGTACCGCACGTGTTAATGTAACCACCATTGATAATGACATTAACATACTCTATTTTAGTGTGCGGGCGAAGCTCTGTTGATTTCAAGGCTATGCGCGTGCAAACTAGGGTGCTAAGTAGTTTGCATGTGCAAAGTTGCTGCTGTTTGCGTGCTAAGTTTAAGCGGGCGAACGGCGTTACGCGGTACGTGCACTAAAACTTAGCATGTGAACAGCAACAACTTTGCACGTGCAAACTACTTAGCACTCTAGTTTGCACGTGCAAAGCTTTTAGGCGTGATAACTGAGTTATCACGCTTTTGTGTATCAAGCCCTATATAACTGAAAATAAAAATATGAGAATATTTTCTTTGCTACTAATTTTCTAGTAATTATCCGTACTACACAACCAATGCCTAGTTTTTGTTTCGCTTCAGCGTGTCTTTAATACTGGAGCCACATCTGATTATACAGGGCAGGGTGCTGTCTAATACTGGGAGTATATCTGACTATACTCGGGAGGGAGGCGCTACCTAATACAGGCATAGGCACAATGGCTCAATTTGGAGGGGGGTCACTTTGAAATCTCTGCCTCTAATACTGGAGAGTCTTGTCCCAGAACTGGTAATCACTGTAGCAAGCTTTCAAGGCCCCCCAAATTATTCCGAGTCACCAGCTTGGAATCTGGATAGGTTTTCTCTTGACAAGGCCTGCTGTGATTTTATTTCAGAACAGCTCGCGCCGCTCTGTTCCATGACGCCAGCGAGCTATTCTCATCGGAGCCGGGCCTGCGAAGCTGAAATTGACGCAGTAAATCCAGCTCTGGGGTTATTAGATGTTTTGTGTGTTGGAGACTCACATTTATCAATATCTGCCTGCGCACGGGAACAGGCTAGATAACGATCATCTGCAGATCCCTGCAGCGAGAGAGACGATTACTAGTACAAGAGGTAAATGGGACAGAGGGGGATAGGGGGAAGGGAAGGGTCTATTTATAGGACAAGAAATTTGGTTCATGTAATCCTGCACCCAACTTGCTAAGGTCGTTAGCATGAATGTCTTACAGATTTTTGTTTCTTTCTAACTAAATGCACATGTTGGATTAAAGGGTACCTGAGATGAAAGTCTTCTATACTTACCTGGGACTTCCTTAATCCCACTTGAGGCCGCTCAGTCCCTCTTTGTCTCCCCGGGTGACTCTGGTCCCCCGCAATATATAGGCTGAAATCCGTGCTGAGTCGTGCGACGCCGGGCATGCGTGGGCCAGCCGCGCACGCTCCTCCATTGGGCTCCCGTGGCTGGCAGGATTCTGCGATTATGCAGTTCTTCCGCACAGGCACAGAAAGCTCCCGATGATCAGAGAGCAACCAGGGAACGCAACGAGGCGTGACTCGGAAAGGATTCTGACTCGGGGCAGGAGCCGCCTGGGGAGATACCGAGGAACTAAGCAGCTCAAGGGGGCTTAAGGAAGCCCCAGGTAAGCAGGGACATAACAATAACCCCTGCAAGGGATGCAGGCACAGGGGGCCCTTAGGGGGAGAAGCCTGAGGGGGGCCCCTGGCTCTGGGATCCTCCAGGGCCATTTTTAGGAGCAGGAGTGGGAGCGGCGTGGGAAGGGGGAGCAGCAGGCACAAACAGAAGCGGGGAGGGGGGCCTGATTGCCCCCCCCCCCCTCCCTCACCTCAGTCTACCATCAGCACTCCCACCTCTAGCAACAACAGCTGGGGGGAGGGGCATCCAAAGTTTCACAGGGCGCCCAGGGAATTCTAGTTACGCCCCTGCAGGCAAGTATGATGGCTTTCATCTCAGCTTCACTTTAAACTCGGCTGGGGCAGCCATTAAAGCAACATAGCAACTAAACAACATAGCAACATAGCCATTGAAGCAACGTAGCAATTTGGTGACAACAGCATGTAGGGGGGCTTTTCTGTTAACCACTAAATTCAGCACAAAATTACGCAAACGTTTGCGTAATTATGAAAAATTACAAATGGATTACACAAAATCCATTGAATGTCCAAATGGTAATTACATATGGCTATAACTGTGTAAACTTGTATATAAAACCACAGCGCTTTGGCGCTCTCCTTAGTATTCTGCAGGTCACCATAGTGCCCAATGCAAACGTACAGGGACCCTTCGCATATAAAACGCATGTAGTGCGACGGCGTGCACAAACAAACAACACAGTGTCAGTATCAGCAGTATCAGCAAAGTATCAGTAATGCCCAGTCGCATTGCTGATACTGACACTGTGTTATTTGTTTGTGCGCGCCGTCGCACTACATGCATTTTATATGCTAAGGGTCCCTGTTGAAAGGACCCCTGAAGTAAGTTATTGTATACTTAATTTGTGCTGACTGAAATAAATTTGTGATTTTAATTGGAGAAGAAGGGGCCCATTTTTGTGCTTTCTTTGTCTGGTGACAGTCACCTATATAAGTTTGCATTGAGCACTGTGGTGACCTGCAGTGCAGAATACTAAGGAGAGTGCCAAAGCGCTGTGGTTTTATATACAAGTTGACTGAGACCATACTGGAAGTCGTTACCAAAACCAGCTGGCAAAGTGTATTACTTGAAGGAGCGCTTGTACCTTTTTCTACTATAACTGTGTAAGATTACGTGAAATGTAGTGTAATGGTAACTAGCACATTGCGCCGCTGATCAGGGGCGTATCTGGGTAATATAGAGCCTATGGCAAACACTGAAATTGTGCCCCCCCAGTCAGAGCCCCCTTCCCCTCTAAAAACAGCATCCTTTCTCGTGTACATGTGTTATGGTTTCCTGTGTTTTTGGCTTGGGATATTGCTGAAGTTACTTTTTGTGAAATAGCTCTTCTTATTTCTTCTTTGTCCTCTTTTCTAACACTAAGCTAAGTGAGCCTTCCATACATAAATTAAGTAGCCATGTTCCCCAGATAACAATTAATCTGACCTGAGGCATGGGGGTGCTGCACAGGGGCAGGCATGGCGACCCATAGTGCTGTGGCACCCATGGCACAAGCCATGTCTGCACCCCTCTAGATACGCCTCTGCCGCTGATCACTAGCTGTGAGTTCAGTGGTCTGTCGCAGGGTCCATCACTCTCGCTGCATTTGGAAGCACACAGGTGCCAGTGCCATTCTATCTGCCGTCCCCAAAAAAAAATGCTGTTTCAGTTTTCTTTTTACATTGCAGAAATCCAACTGGCAGAACCTGGAGGTAACATTGTTTATTGCTGTAATGTCTTCCCTACCCTGCGTAATATGTTAGTCCTTTGTACATAAACTTTAATAAAAATGTTATAGCTCTGAAACGTTGCTATGCTTTTGTCTGTTCTGCTTAAATTGGACCTGAACTCATGCACAGGACAGAAGGAAAACACAGAGAAATGCACCCTGTATGTATTTAGAGAGTTTCACCTGTCTAATTCCCCCTCATCTGTGACTAACCACAACTGTAATTTGATCTCAGCTGAGTCAGCTGGCTGCCACGGTAGAGCATTTAATTGGTAAACATAGGACGCTAATACGGTCTGCTTCCATGAGAGCAGGAAGTAGACAAACTGCAGATTTATTGCAGGATTTGTATCGGCTATAACAAAGAATGTTTTTCCTTTAAAGGTAATTATGCTGCTGCATATATTTTAGAGCAAGGAGGATGTTCTGGGTTTAGGTCTGCTTTAAATACTTTCTGTAAATGCCTATCCTTTAAAGGATACCCGAAGTGACATGTGACATGATGAGATAGACATGTGCAGTGTTCTCCCCAGGCTCTTTTAGCCGGGTGCTCCACCCGGCTAGTTTTGATGAGCACTCGGCTGTCATCGGCTCACCTCCTGCCATGCTGTAAGCAGAGTTGCACACAGAAGCACCACCCCTGCATTCTCTCATATTCCCTCACCCGGCTACTTTTTCATGCCACCCGGCTACTATTTCAAGCCACCCGGCTGGAAAAAATGTCGGGGGAGAACACTGCATGTGTATGTACAGTGCCTAGCACACAAATAACTATGCTGTGTTCCTTTTTTTCTTTCTCTGCTCGAAAGAGTTAAATATCAGGTATGCAAGTGGCTGACTCAGTCCTGACTCAGACAGGAAGTGACTACAGTGTGACTCTCACTGATAACAAATTCCCCTTTGTATCTCTTTCTTGCTCTCAGAGTCATTTTCTGCTAGGAAAGTGTTTTATAGTTGGAATTTCTTATCAGTGAGGGTCACACTGTAGTCACTTCCTGTCTGAGTCAGCCACTTACATACCTGATATTTAACTCTTTCAGGCAGAGAAAGAAAAAAAAAGAACACAGCATAGTTATGTGTGTACTAGGCACTGTACATACACATGTCTATCTCATCATGTCACATGTCACTTCGGGTATCCATTAAGTAAGAAAACATTGCATTTGATATATGTGTGTGTATATGTATGTGTATATTGTATTTGGAGGTAACCGTGCTGTTTATGTCTGTGTCTTCTGCTAATAAGCCTTGCTGTGTGATTTAGTAATCAGGTGGATGGAGATGTGTGGTGAGGTGACTGCCTCGGGCTACTTTTGCTTCATCAAGCAGGTTTTTTTTTTTTTTAAGGATAATCTAATTTTTGACTCTTACAAAACAATCACAATAAGGCCACCCTTGAAGAGGCCCTGTTGTTTTGCCATATGAGTTTGCAGGTAAGGATGAGGCTTCTCTCCAGGCAGAGACGGTTTCCTTAGTCCTGCGTAGCCAATCAGAAGCAGAGTTTGTTTTTGTTAAATATTTGAATTTGGTGAATCGAAACCCCACACTGACGTCCTCTGCTCCTCCTCCTCTGACTGAGCCAGCCAGGGGCGTTGCTAGCCTAAAAGATCAGTGGCACGTGCCCCGGATCTATTATGGGGTGCCCTGGATGCCCCCAGGCAGAGTAGAGGCGCCACAGCACCCAGCATGCCCCATTGAGGCACCACAACACAGCACTACACAGTGCGAAGAATGGCAGCACAGCACCCAGCATAGCACCACAGCGCCCAGCTTGTATGCGACTCTGCTGCGTGCTGCCCGCTCTTGTCCCGACTAGTTTCGGCTATCTGCCGTCTTCAGGGGATAAAATGTACATACAGACTGAGGTTCATAGTACCACATTGGGTGGGAAACGCAAAACGCCTAGAGAGGGTCCTAAGTGGATTAGGGCCCTCTTGAAGTAAGTGTTACCTCGTATCGCCTGTGCTGCCCTTTTTATCCAGAAATAACAAGAATGATATTATCCACTGAAAGCATCCCTGCTATGGTGTCATGCTGGGTTCTGTGGGGCCTCTATGGGGCATGCTGGGTGCTGTAGTGCTATGCTGGGTGCTGTGGTGCCATTCTTCGCACTGTGTAGTGCTGTGCTGTGGTGCCTCAATGGGGCATGCTGGGAGTTGTGGTGCCTCAATGGGAGATCTGTGGGAGCATGGAAGGAGGTCCACTAGGAGGCCAGGGAATGCTATGAGGGGATTGGCAGACAATTTGGCATCAGGCCACCCAACCCAGCAGCCAGCACAGAACAGACATGTGTCAGCTGTGTAGCTGACAACACGTTCTTTTGCTAGGGAAGGGGGGGGGGGGGCGGAGGAACGACTAGGCGGTGCATTCCTGACAACAGGAGTGCCGTTTTCTAAGAAGTTGTCTGCCGCTCAGCCAATTTGATCTACTGGGCGGATTGCTTGCTAAGTGACCTGTCGCTGGTCGGGGGCCTCTGTTCACAAGCCTGACTGAGGCGGTCATTATCGGCTGCCTCGTGCCGACTTTAGTCAGTCGTGTGTGTGAAGCTTAAGAATTGAGTTAATTCCCAAAAATTTTTGGGCGCCCGCAGTGCCCTCTATTTACCAGTTGCCCGAATTTCCGCTCCGGGCCCATTTCCCAATATTATGCATTGGCGCCTATTGCAACGCCCAATTAGTCCACTTCCCTGCAACCTAAACAGGTGCCTGTGGCCTAGTGGGTGTCAAGAAATCCACCGGCCTCCTTCTCTGACCTCTCTCCAGCTCACCAAAAGGACCACAAAGAAGTACTAAATCCCCTGCCTTGGCCCCATTACATATGAATACCTCTCAGCCCCCAGGATACAAGGACCCTTCTTTGAGAACTAATGGTCTCTAGCACTATTGGGGTATAACCGTGGCAGATAATGTAACTCCTGAGTATATGTAGAGTACTTGCTCTGACAGGCTCTCTTCACCAGAATTCTTCATGTACCGGAGGTGCAGCATCTCCATTCCCTACGTTGTTACATGAGATTTTATCACTTACGCGTTTCGCTTCCACCTCCGGAGGCTTGGTTTTATTTTTCTTGCCGGATTCATATAAGGCAGAAACATGTCGAGCAAAGCAGCTTCTACGCATAAAAATGATTCATGCCGCGACCCGCCATGCATTAAAAACTCATTTTCTGTACTTTCATTTGTCATAAGATTACCCATCATGTGTCCTATCCAGAGTCCCTGTGAATCTGTCTTATCCGCTCTACTCTGTATAATGGCTTCTCCATAACTCTTATCTGGATGGCAAAATTTCACACCTCTCCCCTGGCTCAGCATCATCCTCACAATGTGCACCAGGCTTGCTGGGCAGGGGAACTACATATGCAGCACATGTGCACCATGCGGGAGAGAGAGGAGGGGACAGAGGGGGAGGGGAGAGGGGGGAGGTGGGGGAAAGAGAAGGGGACAGAGGGATAGAGGGGAGGGGGAGACAGAAGGGGACAAAGGAAGAGAGTGAAGGGGAGAGAAATGGGGGGGGGGGTCTGAGAGAGGTAGAGGAGAAGAAAGAGAGAGAGTGTAGAGGAGTGGGGGGGGGGAGAGGATGGAGTGGGGGGAGGAAAATAGAGAGAATGGGAGGGGAGAGGGAGGGGGGAAAAAGAGAGGGTGGGTGGGGGAGAGAGAGAGGAAAGGGTAATAGGGAGGAGAAAGAGAGAGAGCAGAGGGGAATAGGGAGAGAGAGAGGAAGGGGTAGAAAGGGAGGGAGCGGAGGGAGGAATAGGGGGAAGAGAGAGGGAGAGAGAAGTAAGGGTGGAAAGAGAGGGAGAGGGGAGAGAGGGAGGGAGAGAGAAAAGGAGGTGGGGCTTTGTGTGTGTGTGTGTGGGGGGGGGGGGGGGGGGTAGCAAATGTTGAAGAGATGCAGAGGAGAGACAATAGCGAAGTGGGGATACAAAATACAGAAGTGGAAAGGGGCGTCTGAGAGGGGCAAGAGAAACACTCAGTGGAAGAGGCATTGAAAAGAGAGACATAAGGAGAGGTATGTGAGAGAGTTCATACTTTTTGCTTCCCTGGACCAGCTGCCTCTTGCCCCTATCCTTCAGTGTGCACTTCCTCTCTTCATATATAGCATCCTCCAGTCTATGAGCAACACTCCATCTGCGGAAATCATCAGCTTCCCTCTATACAGCAACCCCCTCATTCCATGTTCAGCCCCCCCCCCCACTCAGAAAAAGAATGAAGATGAAATGGGGCCCTAGGCAAGATATCAGTTTTTACCAACCACTGATGGTCACCTCACCTGGCTTTTTTAGTAAGATTTGGTAGAGCTATCATCCACCAGGCCCATGGCCGGATTTCAGGCAAGGCCACATAGGCCATGGCCTAGGGCACCAGGAAGCCAGGGGCGGGCTGCAGCCTGGCACACTCATGCAGTCAACCTGCCAACATGTGAACTGCAGTAGGTGGGCAAGTGTCTGGAACTCAGGGAGGGAAGGAGCAGCAAACATGGGCAGCTTATTGTCTATGACCTGAGCTGTCACTCATCACGAGTCCAACTCCGCCCTCCACCATCTTCAACCTATCAGAGTGGAAAGTATTGATTTGGCCCATACATGGAATAAAAATGATTAATCATTCTGATCATTTCAGATATAATCGATCCACAAAACAGACCGATGAAACAATTGACAGTTGGTCGTTTGTAGTAGTGTTGGGCGAACAGTGTTCGCCACTGTTCGGGTTCTGCAGAACATCACCCTGTTCGGGTGATGTTCGAGTTCGGCCGAACACCTGACGGTGCTCGGCGAAACCGTTCGGCCACATGGCCGAACTAAGAGCGCATGGCCGAACGTTCCCCGAACGTTCGGCTAGCGCTGTGATTGGCCGAACGGGTCACGTGGTTCGGGCCCGAACGCGCTCTGATTGGCCGAACGGTCACGTGGTTCGGGTAAATAAATACCCGAACCACGTCATATCTCCGCCATTTGTCTGTGGGTTTAGCTTTGGGTAGGCAGGCAGGGTAGTTCGCTCTCCAGCCACGCTAGCCAGGGTCCCCCCCAGTCATTGTGTGTCACTGCTGGGAACAGTAGTACACCGCTCGCTCAGCCACACTATATATAGCATTGTTTACTGCCACTGTGTACCTCGCTCAGCCACGCTATATATATAGCATTGTGTTTTCTGACACTCTGTGTACACGGCTTAGCCTGACTAATATAGCATTGTGTGTACTGCCACTGTGCACCTCGCTCAGCCACGCTATATATAGCATTGTGTGTACTGCCACTGTGCACCTCGCTCAGCCACGCTATATATAGCATTGTGTGTACTGCCACTGTGCACCTCGCTCAGCCACGCTATATATATAGCATTGTGTTTTCTGACACTCTGTGTACACGGCTTAGCCTGACTAATATAGCATTGTGTGTACTGCCACTGTGCACCTCGCTCAGCCACGCTATATATAGCATTGTGTGTACTGCCACTGTGCACCTCGCTCAGCCACGCTATATATAGCATTGTGTGTACTGCCACTGTGCACCTCGCTCAGCCACGCTATATATAGCATTGTGTGTACTGCCACTGTGCACCTCGCTCAGCCACGCTATATATATAGCATTGTGTTTTCTGACACTCTGTGTACACGGCTTAGCCTGACTAATATAGCATTGTGTGTACTGCCACTGTGCACCTCGCTCAGCCACGCTATATATAGCATTGTGTGTACTGCCACTGTGCACCTCGCTCAGCCACGCTATATATAGCATTGTGTGTACTGCCACTGTGCACCTCGCTCAGCCACGCTATATATATAGCATTGTGTTTTCTGACACTCTGTGTACACGGCTTAGCCTGACTAATATAGCATTGTGTGTACTGCCACTGTGCACCTCGCTCAGCCACGCTATATATAGCATTGTGTGTACTGCCACTGTGCACCTCGCTCAGCCACGCTATATATAGCATTGTGTGTACTGCCACTGTGCACCTCGCTCAGCCACGCTATATATAGCATTGTGTGTACTGCCACTGTGCACCTCGCTCAGCCACGTTATATATAGCATTGTGTTTTCTGACACTCTGTGTACACGGCTTAGCCTGGCTCTATAGCATTGTGTGTACTGCCACTGTGCACCTCGCTCAGCCACGCTATATATAGCATTGTGTTTACTGCCACTCTGTGTACACCGCTCAGCCAGACTATATACCGTTGTTTACTGACACTCTGTGTACACCGCTCAGCCAGACTATATACCATTGTTTACTGACACTCTGTGTACACGGCTCAGCCTGACTATAAAGCATTGTGTGTACTGCCACTGTGCACCTCGCTCAGCCACGCTATATATAGCATTGTGTTTTCTGACACTCTGTGTACACGGCTTAGCCTGACTATATAGCATTGTGTGTACTGCCACTGTGCACCTCGCTCAGCCACGCTATATATAGCATTGTGCTTTCTGACACTCTGTGTACACGGCTTAGCCTGACTAATATAGCATTGTGTGTACTGCCACTGTGCACCTCGCTCAGCCACGCTATATATAGCATTGTGTTTTCTGACACTCTGTGTACACGGCTTAGCCAGACTATATAGCATTGTGTGTACTGCCACTCTGTGTACACCGCTCAGCCAGACTATATAGCATTGTGTTTACTTCCACTCTGTGTCTGCTGGGCCTGGGAACAGTAGTACACCGCTCACCCGCCACTGTATAGCATTGTGCTCTGTGTCGCTGCTGGGAATAGTGGTACTGTATAGCATTTCTGTACTGCCACTGTACTGCTGCCAGTCAGCGTGTACTGTAAGGATAAGTGAAATGAGGAAGAAATCCGGTGAAAGAGGAAGGGGCAAGGGAAGAGGTGTTTCCCCTGACGGTTCACGTACAGGCCACAGGGGAGCACCCAAGAAAACCCACTCAATACCGCCCATGTTGTCCAGGACAACAACCCTCACAAATCCAAAAGAACAGGTCCAGATAATTACTTGGATGACCTCTTAAGCGTCCAGCAGTGGGTTAAGCAGCACCAGCACATCACGCACGAGGTCCGAGTCCTCAGCCAGTTACAAGGAGCCAGTGGGCACAAAGCTGACACAACCGGCAGCGACACCACGCACACAACTGCCAGATAACCAGTCCTATGAATTACCTCAGGACACAATGGGGTATTCGCAGGAGCTATTCCCAGCCCAACAAACTTCCACCTATGAAAGGTCAATGGAGGAACAGCCAGAAATGTTGTGCCCGGATTCACAACCATTAACTGTGGGAAATGCACCGCGCACTGAAATACAAGGCGAGTCCGAGGAGGACTCGGAAACCCAAATCCCAGAGCAAGTTGGGCAGGAGGGGTTGCAATTGCAGGAGGTCGGCCGACAAGATCTGGAAGACGACGTTGGAGTGAGCTGCGCAGAGGTTGTTCTGGGGAGCTCTACTCCACGGCGGCGGCCCCCCACAATGACATATGACGAGTTTGAGGAGATGGAAGAGGAGGGTATGGACAATGTGGACAGAGACACAGATTTTATTTGTGAACGAGAACATCGCCGTCGTAGCAGCAGCACAGATGAGTCTGTTGAAGAACCCACTGCTGCACGAGTTCGCCTTGTGCCACAAGGTAGGCGGCGCGCAATTTCAGGCACCACAAGCGTGGAAGTTAGAGTGAGAGGCAAAAGAGGAGGAAACAGAAATCGCCAGCAAGGAGGCAGGTGCTCCAAAGTCTGGGCTTTCTTTGAAGACTGCACTGAGGATGTTACCATGGCGATTTGCAAGGTGTGCAAGACTCGCCTGAGCAGGGGGAAAAGTATTAACAACCTCTCCACCACCAGCATGAGCCGCCACATGCTATCCAAACATCCCACTCTGTGGGCAAACGCGGCAGGACAGGGTACCAGCAACACTGCCTCCCTTGAGTTCACCAGACTCACCACCAGACCCGCCTCAGCAGCAGCAGTAGCCCAACCATTGCGTGGTTCACAACATTCACAAACATCAGACGACGCTGACACTGTCACTTTCCGGAGTAGTGCTCTTGAGGTCTCCCAGTGTTCATCAAACACAACAACCAACAGCCCTTCCGTGTGCAGCGCTACGGTTCAGTTGTCTGTGTCGGAGATGTTTGAGCGCAAGAGGAAATTGCCAGCAAATGACCCCCGGGCCGTGGCAGTAACAGCCAGCATAGCCAAGCTTCTGGCCTGCGAAATGCTGCCATATCGAGTGGTGGAGACAAACAGCTTCAAGGGCATGATGTCAGTGGCCATCCCACGTTACGTGGTTCCCAGCCGCTACCACTTTGCGCGCTCTGCAGTGCCTGAGTTGCATGAGCACGTGGTCAGCAAAATAACCCGAAGCTTGAAGAATGCCGTTGCCTGCAAGGTTCACCTCACCACTGACACTTGGACGAGTGCGTTCGGCCAGGGTCGATACATCTCCCTTACCGCGCACTGGGTGAACCTTGTGGAGCCTGGCAGCGATTCCTCACCTGCTACGGCGCGGGTGTTGCCCACGCCGCAAACAGCTGCACCGCCGTCCCTCCCACTGGATAACAACAGCAGCACCTACCTCTCTGACTCCTTCTCCTCCAACGCATCTCAAAGCTGTACCTCATCCGGAAACGCTAACCCAGCAGCAGTAGGATCGTGGAAGCAGTGCAGCACAGCTGTTGGCATGCGTCAGCAAGCGTTGCTGAAGCTGATCTGCCTTGGGGATAAGCAGCACACAGGGGAGGAAATTTGGAAGGGAATAAAGGAACAGACGGATTTGTGGCTGGCACCGCTGGACTTGAAACCGGGCATGGTTGTGTGTGATAATGGGAGTAATCTCATTCGCGCTTTAAGGTTGGCTAAGCTGACACACATCCCTTGCCTGGCGCACGTGATGAACCTAGTAGTTCAGCGGTTCCTGAGGACATACCCAGGCGTGGCCGATCTTCTGTTGAAGGTGCGTCGAGCGGCCAAACATTGTAGAAATTCCAGTACTGCTTCGGGGGCACTCGCCAAGATGCAGGAGCGCTTCAATCTCCCCCACCATCGCTTGCTGTGTGATGTCCCTACGCGCTGGAATTCTACGCTGCACATGCTAGCACGCTTTTGTGAGCAGAAGAGTGCAGTGGTCCAGTACATGACGGCGCAGTACCGAGGCGCATCCGGACAGCTGCCAAGCTTCTGTGGATCCGATTGGGCCAACATGTTGGACCTCTGCCAAGTCCTCCAAAATTTTGAGCAATCCACGTTGCTTGTGAGCAGTGACAACTCTTCAGTCAGCATTACCATACCACTGCTGTGTTTACTGAAGAGGTCAATGTTGAAAATCAAGGAAACAGCTGTCATGATGCAACTGGGGGAATCTGAAGGAGAAAACGATCAGCGTGATGGTACCAACATCAGGCCATCCGCCTCAGGGAACGCTGGCCCCAGCAGCTATGACGAAGAAGAGGAGGAGGAACAGCTGGAGTTGGAGCAGGAATTTCATGCCACCACTGACGAGGGCCAGAGCGGTGCACGTTGGACTTCCACAATTCAGCGCGAATGGTCAGCAGAAGCAGACCAGGAGGAAGGTGACGACTATGATGCATCACAACAACTATCACAACGCTCACAAGAGGATGATGAGGATTCTGGTAGGACTCTTGCACACATGGCTCAATTCATGCTAGACTGCATTGAACGCGACCCACGCATTGTGCGCATTCTGGACAACACCAATTACTGGGTTTATACCCTTCTGGATCCACGGTACAAACACAATGTTCCAAAACTGCTTGAAGAAAGAGTCAGACAGGTCAAAATGGAAGAATACCAGCAGGCCCTTGTGGAGACTTTAGAGAGGAGATTGACATCCTCCCCCTCCTCTAGCCAGTTGTACGCCGACAGACTGACTTCCGCAAACCCAGGACGACCAGGAGGGCAGCAAACAACGCAAGCCACAGCTAGTGCCCAAAAGGGAACGGTACCGGCAGTGTCCTTGGAGTGGGAAAATTTTCTGACACCCATGCAGCAGCAGCCCACTGAACAGGAAGCGTGCAGATCCACCTCCAACACCGATCGCCTGGAGAAGATGGTCAAGGACTACATGTCAGATGACGTAGCTGTGTCGAACAATCCATCTGCACCCTTCAACTATTGGGTATCGAAGCTAGACACCTGGCACGAACTGGCAATGTACGCAATAGAGGTGCTGGCTTGCCCGGCAGCCAGCGTTATGTCGGAACGCTGTTTCAGTGCTGCCGGAGGCATCGTCACAGATCGGCGTATCCGCCTCTCCACAGAAAATGCAGACCGTCTGACTCAAATTAAAATGAATCAATCCTGGATTGGAAACGACTACGCAACACTCCAGGACCCCAACCAAGTAACATGACCAATGAACATCTGGGATGGTGTAGCGTTACCGGTCCCTGTTTATTGAACCTCTCATCTGTATTACATTTATGACTGCATGGCGGCAAAAAGCATTGCTGCTATATCCGCACGCTTTTTGTCCTCATGCAAGGCCTGGGTTGTTGTGTCTCAAAAAGCATGGCCTTCTCCTCCTGCGCCTGCTCCTGTTCCATCACGTGTGCTGCTGCTGCTGGGTTAGCGTTGCCGGTCCCTGTTTATTGAACCACTTATCTTTATTACATTTATGACTGCATGGCGGTACAAAGCATGCTATCCGCACGCTTCTTGTCCTCATGCAAGGCCTGGATTGTTGTGTCTCACAAAGCGTGGCCTTCTCCTCCTGCGCCTCCTCCTGTTCCATCACGTCTGCTGCTGCTGGGTTAGCATTGCCGCGTGGTCCCTGTTTATTGAACCACTTATCTTTATTACATTTATGACTGCATGGCGGTACAAAGCATGCTATCCGCACCCTTCTTGTCCTCATGCAAGGCCTGGGTTGTTGTGTCTCACAAAGCGTGGCCTTCTCCTCCTGCGCCTCCTCCTGTTCCATCACGTCTGCTGCTGCTGGGTTAGCGTTGCCGCGTGGTCCCTGTTTATTGAACCACTTATCTTTATTACATTTATGACTGCATGGCGGTACCTCATGCAAGGCCTGGGTTGTTGTGTCTCACAAAGCGTGGCCTTCTCCTCCTGCGCCTCCTCCTGTTCCATCACGTCTGCTGCTGCTGGGTTAGCGTTGCCGCGTGGTCCCTGTTTATTGAACCACTTATCTTTATTACATTTATGACTGCATGGCGGTACCTCATGCAAGGCCTGGGTTGTTGTGTCTCACAAAGCGTGGCCTTCTCCTCCTGCGCCTGCTCCTGTTCCATCACGTGTGCTGCTGCTGCTGCTGGGTTAGCGTTGCCGGTCCCTGTTTATGGAACCTCTTATCTTTATTACATTTATGACTGCATGGCGGTACAAAGCATGCTATCCGCACGCTTCTTGTCCTCATGCAAGGCCTGGGTTGTTGTGTCTCACAAAGCGTGGCCTTCTCCTCCTGCGCCTCCTCCTGTTCCATCACGTCTGCTGCTGCTGGGTTAGCGTTGCCGCGTGGTCCCTGTTTATTGAACCACTTATCTTTATTACATTTATGACTGCATGGCGGTACAAAGCATGCTATCCGCACGCTTCTTGTCCTCATGCAAGGCCTGGGTTGTTGTGTCTCACAAAGCGTGGCCTTCTCCTCCTGCGCCTCCTCCTGTTCCATCACGTCTGCTGCTGCTGGGTTAGCGTTGCCGCGTGGTCCCTGTTTATTGAACCACTTATCTTTATTACATTTATGACTGCATGGCGGTACAAAGCATGCTATCCGCACCCTTCTTGTCCTCATGCAAGGCCTGGGTTGTTGTGTCTCACAAAGCGTGGCCTTCTCCTCCTGCGCCTCCTCCTGTTCCATCACGTCTGCTGCTGCTGGGTTAGCGTTGCCGCGTGGTCCCTGTTTATTGAACCACTTATCTTTATTACATTTATGACTGCATGGCGGTACCTCATGCAAGGCCTGGGTTGTTGTGTCTCACAAAGCGTGGCCTTCTCCTCCTGCGCCTCCTCCTGTTCCATCACGTCTGCTGCTGCTGGGTTAGCGTTGCCGCGTGGTCCCTGTTTATTGAACCACTTATCTTTATTACATTTATGACTGCATGGCGGTACCTCATGCAAGGCCTGGGTTGTTGTGTCTCACAAAGCGTGGCCTTCTCCTCCTGCGCCTGCTCCTGTTCCATCACGTGTGCTGCTGCTGCTGCTGGGTTAGCGTTGCCGGTCCCTGTTTATGGAACCTCTTATCTTTATTACATTTATGACTGCATGGCGGTACAAAGCATGCTATCCGCACGCTTCTTGTCCTCATGCAAGGCCTGGGTTGTTGTGTCTCACAAAGCGTGGCCTTCTCCTCCTGCGCCTCCTCCTGTTCCATCACGTCTGCTGCTGCTGGGTTAGCGTTGCCGCGTGGTCCCTGTTTATTGAACCACTTATCTTTATTAAATTTATGACTGCATGGCTGTACAAAGCATGCTATCCGCACGCTTCTTGTCCTCATGCAAGGCCTGGGTTGTTGTGTCTCACAAAGCGTGGCCTTCTCCTCCTGCGCCACCCTCCTCCTGTTCCATCACGTGTGCTGCTGCTGGGTTACCGGTCCTTTTTCCTGGAACCTCTTATATGTATTACATTTATGACTGCATGCCGACAAAAAGCATGTTACCTGTGCAAAGAAAACAGACATTTCCCGCATTTAAAAGACAGTTTTCCCTTTGAAACTTTAAAATCGATTTTCTCAAAAACTATAACCTCTTTTTGCTAAAAAAATTTTTCCTCTTGTACCCACTCCCAAGGTGCACATACCCTGTAAATTTGGGGTATGTAGCACGTAAGGAGGCTTTACAAAGCACAAAAGTTTGGGTCCCCATTGACTTCCATTATGTTCGGAGTTCGGGTCGAACACCCGAACATCGCGGCCATGTTCGGCCTGTTCGGCCCGAACCCGAACATCTAGATGTTCGCCCAACACTAGTTTGTAGTCAATTGGCGCCATCAACATTGTTCAGTCTAATCAAATGGAAGGTTGAACAATCAGTAAAATTGCATTGTTAATAAGCATCTTTAAATACATTGATTACTGGGATCAATAAAAGTGAGTATGTGTGGTAGGGGGTTGGCTGTTCATCAGGGGGCGGCTCGTGATAGTGGCCTTGGGCGGTAAAAAGTACAAATCCGGCCCTGACCAGGCCCCTAGACTCTCTCCAGGCCCTAGGCAACTGCCTAGGTTTGCCTTGTGGATGATCCTGCTGTGCTCCCATTCCAGGTGCAACATCCTTGTACACTGACACTTCACTCGCGAGCTTTATCCTGCCATAGTCTACGTACCCTTCATAGAAACCCAACCCAGAGAGAGCGTAAGATGACAGCGGGGAGAGAAGAGGAGGAGGAATATGGAAAAGCAGCAGAAGAGACAGAAGTTGGAAAGGTTAGAAAAAGAGATGAAGAAGAGGAAATGTAGACAAAAAATAGAAAAGGAGTTGAAATAAAATCATGTTAGAAAAACTGAGAGTAAAAATGTGATCCTAAAGCACACGAAAAGGTCAGCGCAATCAGCACTCCTTCCTCATGGCCGCCCCCTCCCAGTAGGGCTGATGGGATAGAAGTGTTACAAAAAGCCTGTAATTGATCTTTGCTGGTGCCAGTAAGGGTGCTGATTGGCCAGATTACTATTATTAAATGTCAGAGTTACCCTCTATGGCTACAAGGTGTGCGTGGTGCGTATAGCCCGCATGTGGGCGAATAGGTCAGTGTCCATGTGTCTGTAGTGTGTGCTGCAAGTGTGTCAGGGATGGATTTATCATACTGGGCTTATGTCAACACAAAAAAATGAAAGAACTTTATTATGATTATTTAATGTATTCATAAAACGCCAACATAGTACGCAGTACTGCACAATAAATGGGTAAACATACAAGGTAATACATACAAAGAGCTCACAATAAAACAAGATCATGCAAATTTCTGATAACAGCAGTTCACTGTCTTTGGTCAAAATAGAGACTGTTGTAGCCCACAAGAGGGGGGCGGACAGTAAGATTGCATAATCAGGCTGGAAACACTAGGGGGAGTGCCCTACCAGAGGTTTACAATCTAAAGGGTGGGGGTAGAGACAATAGGTGCCTCTGTTGAGAAGGTGCCCAGCAGAACATATTGTGGTACTGATACAGGGGGTAGGCGAGCATGAAAAGGTCAGTCTTGAGGGCTCGTTTGAAGATATTAAAGGTGGGGTGAGTCTGATGGCTGGTGGGAGCGAGTTCCAGAGAGTGGGGGCAGCCCTAGGGAAGTCCTGCAATCATGCATGAGATATTTGTAGTGCGAACAGGAGAAGGTCGTTGGAGGATCAGAGGAGGTGGGCTGTTATGTGCTTGAGGACAAGATTGGAGATGTAGGTTGGGCAGGTCCTATGCACGATTTATAAATAGAAGCACAGTTGCCTTCTTATGTTCTGCTTTCCTATTCCCTGATTAATGTGCCTGCACTTTGTTGAATGCATTTTCTCCTATCTTCCGATTCATTTCCTCACACTGTAGCAAAACTGTCATCTTTATGCGATTATCTCCCAGCAATCTTATCTCTGAGCACGCGAGGAATAAACTGAATGTTCCTCTGCAGGGTGCGTGAGAAAAGCGTGCAGATCTATCAGTACAAGGCCGGTGCGGCAGTGAATAGAGCTCACCAAAAGGAGCCATGTGAGGGTAGCAGTACTGTGGCACTGCAGATGGAGACTGGGAAACACTCAAAACATCTCAACTGTGCTAATGCCAAAAAAATATTCAGAGTGAAATGCTAGGATTTTCCTCTCAAATGTGCCCTCCCTCCATGTATTTAATACATTACCTATTTTTTGGGAACAAGGAGAAACTGTCAGCGCTCCTAATCAGGCTGCTGCTGAAATGACTACCAACAGAGGCATGCAGAGTCCCTTGGAGGCTAAATACACACCTTGTAATCAACATAGATGCAAACTATGCTCTAAACTCAGTTTAAAACGGAATGCAAACTGAAATAGCACTTCACTAAGCAGACTACATGTGAATAACAAACTGCATGGATGGGTAGAGCCTAATTATAGGCAGGTTACACAAGTTGCATTCAAAACAGATGCAACAAATTGGAGGATGTTTGCTTCCAAAAACAGTTGATGCTCAGAGTGTTCCATACTAGACTCTTCCACCACATTGAGGGATCCTCATGGTAGAGTCCCTAACCACTAATTTCTCCCTGTTCCTAAAAGAATGTGTAGTACTTTACCTGTCCCCTGCCTCCCGCAGTTGTCCCCATGCAGTGTCTGCATTTGCTTAGCGTTTGAAGCCCAGCGGCAATGCGGCAGATGAATGGGAGACAGCTTACAGGTAAGGCAATAAATGCACGCAAGGGCAGGCGGCACATTCACATTAGGACGGCAGTGACGGAGGCGGCGAGGCTGCAGATGTGGTGACACAAGGCCGATTCGGTCTGAATTGGATTCGATCAGAGAGAGATCTGTTTCTTGGTCGGTTTGCACATACATCATCTGATACTCAAAGGTCACTTTACTACCTATACTGAAAGGGGTGGGTGGGAAAAGGAGGGATTAAGGTAGTATTCTGGCTACCTATACTAGAGGGAAAGGGGGAGCAGTCATCTGGCTACCTATACTGGGGGATCATCGGGCTTCCTATGCTATAGGGAAGGGGGGAGGGGTCATATGGCTACCTATACTGGATGAAAGGGGGAGGGGTCTTCTTGCTACCTATACCGAAGGGGGGCAGCTGGGGACAGTGGCCTTGGATGGTGAAGAGTACAAATCTGGCCCTGCTTGGTAGTTAGAAGAGTCCTAGGAACAAAAGCTACGCTAGATATACAACTTCCAAACCAGTCTAATAAGTAGGCACTCCAGTCTGATTCTCTCTGGCCAAGGGGCACTTTTTGTGGTTACTATTGACCTGATGAAGGTGGAAATGCCTGTGAAACGCGTTAGCAAAACCCAAATTTGTGAAATAAACTCTTGAACCTCAATCGAGCTATACCGGTTGTGTTTGGCTACTTTAAAACCCCAGGGAGAGGCCAACTATAACTGTCCTTTTTTTCAACTGTTTTTAATTGTTTTATACTTTTTGGGGCACATCCATCTACTAGTTATTCCTCCCACTGGCGTAACAATAGGCCCTGCAGCCCCTCCCCCCGGGCCTGCTCGGGCCGTTTTGGGGGGCTGGAGGGGACGCAGCATGAGGGGAAAGCTATGCTGCAGTTCGGCGTGGAGGGAGTGCGGTCCCCCCCTCCCTCACCTGGGGCTTTCCCCTCTGCGCTCCCCTCCAGCTTCAATAAGTGTCCGTGAGCAGCGGCGGGCAGCAGCGGCGGATACATACCTTCCATGCGTTCCAGCGTGGACACTCCTCTCTCTAGTCTCTGACGCGACTTCCTGTATAAACAGGAAGTCGCGTCGGAGACTAGAGGGAGAAACTTCCACTCTGGAACGCACGGAAGGTATGTATCTGCCGCCGATGCTCACGGACACTTATTGAAGCTGGAGCATAGCTTTCCCCTCATGCTTTCCCCTCCAAAACGGGGGGGGGGGGCACTCAGAATTTTTGCAGGGAGGCTCGGTGGGATCTAGTTACGCCCCTGATTCCTCCTTTAGGTTTGACACCAGCATCTTGACCCAAGTATGAGCAGTAACTGTGGACGCAATCAGGATACTGTTTAATGACATTGTGCAACAACTCTGCCGTCATCACCGCCTTTGCCCCCTCCCCCCGTAGAATGAAGGAGATATTCAGTGAGCAGAGAATGTAAAATCTTTTTGGCAGCATATTTCTTCTCTTTCCATTTTTCCCTGTCTCTCTGTGTGTCTTTGAAGAGCAGCGCTGTAGGCCTTCTGCCTGGCAGCCACATTTAGGATTCCGAGCGTATAGCAGCTATAAGCCCCTTGATACTCGTGTTCAAAGGATACAGTTAAGCCCAGCCTGCAGCAAGTGTTAATTTGCATGCATTAACCTCCAACGCCTATGTATCTGCTGTGGCTGCATTAAGGGCTCAGTGCAGTGCTATAAATTGCTGCATGGACATCTGTGCTTGTCAACGAAGTATGCAAATGGTCGGATGTCAGGGTTAATTGCATCATTATGACTGCTAATAAGGCAAGTTTACTTAACTGATGTATACAAGAGAAAAACACGACTCTGCCTATGTAGATATATACACACTGGGGCCAGCTGAGCAAGACAAATCTAGAGGACACTGTAACTCGAAGAGGAAGACATTAGCCACAATTCACTAAGCTTATCCCCTGTGTTTAATAACGTTTCTGAGCTGTTTTTATTGTTATCACCATGGTGAATACTAATTCACTAAGCAATTTACCTCAGACAAACCTTAAAATAAGGATTCTGTCTTTAAGTTAAGGAGTGATTTCTAAAGTTAAGGTTCCAGTGCTTAAAGGATACCCCAACTGAAATGTGACATAATGAGATAGAAATGTGTATGTACAGTGCCTAGCACACAGATAACTATGCTGTGTTCCTTTTTTTCTTTCTCTGCCTGAAAGAGTTAAATATCAGGTATGTAAGTGGCTGACTCAGTCCTGACTCAGACAGGAAGTGACTACAGTGTGACCCTCACTGATAAGAAATTCCCCTTTTTTACCTCTTTCTTGCTCTCAGAAGCCATTTTCTGCTAGGAAAGTGTTTTATAGTTGGAATTTCTTATCAGTGAGGGTCACACTGTAGTCACTTCCTGTCTGAGTCAGGACTGAGTCAGCCACTTACATACCTGATATTTAACTCTTTCAGGCAGAGAAATAAAAAAAGGAACACAGCATAGTTATTTGTGTGCTAGGCACTGTACATACCCATGTCTATCTCATCATGTCACATTTCAGTTGTGGTATCCTTTAAAATAACCACAGAATTTTAAAGTGAAAGACAGGATGTTAATACACAGAGAGGAATGCAAGTGATAACAACTGTAAAGTGTGTGAGGAGTTATCACTAGCCTGAGCTGTTGTTAAAGAGACTCTGAAGCGAGAATAAATCTCGCTTCAGAGCTCATAAAGCTATAGCGCGGCTTAACAGGGGTCCCTTCACCCCCAAAGCGACCACTGCAACACTTGGTCGCAGATTTGGTCGTGATTTATTGCTTCCTGGAGGCAGGGCTAACGGCTGCAGCCCTGCCTCCAGTCGCGTCTGTCAGCGGCGCATCGCCGCCTCTCCCCCGCCCCTCTCAGTGAAGGAAGACTGAGAGGGGCAGGGGAGAGGCGGAGATACGCGCTGACAGACGCGCGTGGGGCAGGGCTGCGGCGGTCAGCCCTGCCCCAATGCGGAAGCGCTCCCCCGCATTACGGAGGGGGTTTGGGGGGACAGGGACCCCCGTTAAGCCGCGGGATAGCGGCGTTTTAGCAGGGGCACACGTGCCCCTGCTAGCTATGAGGTCTGAAGTGAGATCTATTCTCGCTTCAGACTCTCTTTAAGTGGAGTGTTACTACAGACTGCAATGTAAAGTAAAGGATCATGGGCTGTGTGCTTTATTTTTTACTAGTTTATGCAGAAGAGGGTTCTGTATAGAGAAATATACACAGCAAGCACATTGTGATCAATGGGATGTCCATTATGATCAATGTCCATTGTGATCAATGGCATTCTCCGTCCTCCATCATGAAAATGGCCATTACCCTATAACAGCTTCCTGGACAGCACACTTTAAAACTGTAATATTGCCACTTGAGCCTTTCAAAACGGACACTGCACTACCACCGCTAGAACATCTACCATTGAAAGCCAGAGGTCGAGTCCTGCGTGAACGCGGGGGGACGGCGTCCACTTACTTTTTTTGGACAGTGAACGCCGTCCCCCCTAGCACCCTGAAGGGGAGCAGCGCAGCAGAGAGGAGCATTGTGCGCAGCGTGGGGAAGGGCAGACGTTCCCCCCCGCATCCCTCACCTTGGGGCTCCTCTCCCTGGCTCTCCCCTCCATAAAGATGCGGCGGCGGCGGCGGTGGCTGGCAGCGGCATCGGTGGGCGGGACTTGCCTCCTCCAGTGTTCCGGGTGGACGCCCATTTTTGAGGTTTTTAGGGTGAGTCCACTCACTTCTTTTTCCAGGACTAGACCCCTGTTGAAAGCACAAGACTATCGATACAGCATACTATCCTAGAACTATGGCTTTTTAAACCAACCTTTCAGTCATTACAGCGACTGCAGCAAAGGCTTCTGGGAAGTCTTTCATTGATACAGCAGTCTAGCCTAGAACTATGGCTTCTCAAACATTCATTACAGCGACTACAGCAAAGGATTCTGGGAAGCCTTTCCACTCCAATGGCCACATGAAGATCGGTTAATCCCACCACACATTCACAGGACACGTTGCAACGGTCCTGTCCTGTTATAGTGTTTGTTAATAAATGAGTGAAATTATTAAGCTGGCATAGCTGGGGGACTCAATTATTTATATTATGTTGTGTTTTTTTCTTCTTTTTTTACCACGCTTGTACCTTTCTATTAAATCTGCGGGGAAATTATTCATGAAGCGGCTCTATAGCTATACGAGTCTTCATCCGCTACAAATGAAACAGCGCAAAGTAATGAAGCGAGGAGGCGCGTCCTGATATACGGCTCTCATATAACATAATCTCGACGAGGGGGCCCGCGGATCACGATTAATTTCCGACAAAAGAATGGAAAAGCCGGATAGTTCTGTTTTTCATAAGCAGCCAAGATCTACGGAAGAATATTAAAATCTATTCCTGGAGATTGCGACATAATGCCAGATCGCAGATAATATCTGAATTAATAATCATCTTAATCCTCGTATAGAAGATGCGTGGAGATAGAAGTACTGACAGCTGGAGACTCCTAATCTCTGTTCAGACAGAGCCGTCCTTAACGGCCACATCTGTCTCCATAGATAGACTCAAATAGGACGGGAGATCGGTCAAATGGAAGTGGAGTATACAGTAGGATGTATAAAGCGCATACACACGTGGCGTAACTATCACCCCTGCAAGAGATGCCGGGGCAGGGAGGCCCAAGCCTGGGGAGGGACCCCAAGCAGAGCTGTCTAGAAAGGCACTGTAAATTGCAGTCCAGGAGAATAGAAAAAGCTTATTTTCCCGTCCTGAGAGACTGACAACTAAGGACATGGAAAGAAAAAGCTTTCTGCTCTCTGCACAATTGTTCTAATGACTGCATCTGCTCAGCCACTGATAAGGAATCATACAAAGTTTTGTAGACAAAGATCCGTAGAGAGTTCCTATTCAGTGTGCAGCAGTGGTGCTCAAATACCCCTTTTAAAAATTCGAATTTGGTCGAATTCGAATAGTAAATTATTCGAGGTCAGTCGAATATTCGAGTCGAATATTTTTTACTATTCGATTCGACCTCGGACTTCGAGCTCACTATTCGAGTCGGTATTCGAGCTCACTATTCGAGCTGACTATTCGAATTGGCCCAAAATAGCTTCCAACACTTGTTTTGAGGGTGAATGATGCAAGAAACATCTTTTTTTCCAAGTAACAACAGCAAGTGATTATGTGGGGATGTTCCTTTAAAAAAAAATGTGGAAAGAGAAGTTGTGTCCTTAATTTGGTTCAGTAGTGTAGTGTTACTGTATATACTTGTTCTTCTTCTTCTTTATCTTTCTTAATCTTCTTCTAGATCTTCTTCTTCTTCTTCTTCTTCTTCTTCATCATCTTCTTCTTCTTCTTCATCTTCATCTTCTTCATCTTCTTCTTCATCTTCTTCTTCTTCTTCTTCATCTTCTTCTTCTTCTTCATCTTCTTCATCTTCTTCATCTTCATCTTCTTCATCTTCATCTTCTTCATCTTCATCTTCTTCTTCATCTTCTTCATCTTCTTCATCTTCTTCATCTTCTTCTTCTTCTTCTTCATCTTCTTCTTCTTCTTCTTCATCTTCTTCATCTTCTTCTTCTTCTTCTTCATCTTCTTCATCATCTTCTTCTTCTTCTTCATCTTCATCTTCTTCATCTTCTTCTTCATCTTCTTCATCTTCTTCTTCATCTTCTTCTTCTTCATCTTCTTCTTCTTCATCTTCTTCTTCTTCTTCTTCATCTTCTTCATCATCTTCTTCTTCTTCTTCATCTTCATCTTCTTCATCTTCTTCTTCATCTTCTTCTTCTTCATCTTCTTCTTCTTCTTCATCTTCATCTTCTTCATCTTCATCTTCTTCTTCTTCATCTTCTTCTTCATCTTCTTCTTCATCTTCTCCTTCTCCTTCTTTTTCAATATCGTCTTCTTCTTCTTCTTCACGTATTTCTCTTTTCAAATTTTTTTTTAAAGAAATGCAGCTATTTTTGAGCGTAACAAATAGCTGGTGGGCGCACGCATGTTGGAAGCGCCATTGTATGTGCTCCCTGGCAGTGGAAACACAAAGACAGCAGGAGGTAAATTCAGCAGCAGGAGGAGGAGGATGAGTGTGTGGCAGCAGGCAGTCAATGAGGCAGGCAGCTCGCCGTGACATAATAGCCCTGGTACCTAGCGGTGATACCAGGGCTGTAAATAAACACAACAGGAGGTCCCAGACAGCGGTCGTGCAGCCCACATTGTGTCCAATACACAACTGGGACAACACAGTTTTCAACCCGGGCACCTCAGAAAAATTAAACCTTTTTTTTTTTTTATTGGTTTTTTTTGGTTTTGGTTTTACAACCAATATAGCTATTGTTTTGACGTAATAGCTGGTGGCAGAGTGGCAGCAGAAGGTAATTCTGTGTACCCTGGCAGTGGGAAACACAGACAGACAGCAGCAGCAGGAGGAATGGAGGAGCAGTGTGAGCAGCTATTGTTGTGACGTAATAGCTGGTGGCAGAGTGGCAGCAGACGGTAATTCTGTGTACCCTGGCAGTGGGAAACACAGACAGACAGCAGCAGCAGGAGGAATGGAGGAGCAGTGTGAGTGTGGCAGCAGGTAGGCAGCGTGACATAATAGCCCTGGTACCTAGCGGTGATACCAGGGCTGTAAATAAACACAACAGGAGGTCCCAGACAGCGGTCGTGCAGCCCACATTGTGTCCAATACACAACTGGGACAACACAGTTTTCAACCCGGGCACCTCAGAAAAATTAAACCTTTTTTTTTTTTTATTGGTTTTTTTTGGTTTTGGTTTTACAACCAATATAGCTATTGTTTTGACGTAATAGCTGGTGGCAGAGTGGCAGCAGAAGGTAATTCTGTGTACCCTGGCAGTGGGAAACACAGACAGACAGCAGCAGCAGGAGGAATGGAGGAGCAGTGTGAGCAGCTATTGTTGTGACGTAATAGCTGGTGGCAGAGTGGCAGCAGACGGTAATTCTGTGTACCCTGGCAGTGGGAAACACAGACAGACAGCAGCAGCAGGAGGAATGGAGGAGCAGTGTGAGTGTGGCAGCAGGTAGGCAGCGTGACATAATAGCCCTGGTACCTAGCGGTGATACCAGGGCTGTAAATAAACACAACAGGAGGTCCCAGACAGCGGTCGTGCAGCCCACATTGTGTCCAATACACAACTGGGACAACACAGTTTTCAACCCGGGCACCTCAGAAAAATTAAACCTTTTTTTTTTTTTATTGGTTTTTTTTGGTTTTGGTTTTACAACCAATATAGCTATTGTTTTGACGTAATAGCTGGTGGCAGAGTGGCAGCAGAAGGTAATTCTGTGTACCCTGGCAGTGGGAAACACAGACAGACAGCAGCAGCAGGAGGAATGGAGGAGCAGTGTGAGCAGCTATTGTTGTGACGTAATAGCTGGTGGCAGAGTGGCAGCAGACGGTAATTCTGTGTACCCTGGCAGTGGGAAACACAGACAGACAGCAGCAGCAGGAGGAATGGAGGAGCAGTGTGAGTGTGGCAGCAGGTAGGCAGCGTGACATAATAGCCCTGGTACCTAGCGGTGATACCAGGGCTGTAAATAAACACAACAGGAGGTCCCAGACAGCGGTCGTGCAGCCCACATTGTGTCCAATACACAACTGGGACAACACAGTTTTCAACCCGGGCACCTCAGAAAAATTAAACCTTTTTTTTTTTTTATTGGTTTTTTTTGGTTTTGGTTTTACAACCAATATAGCTATTGTTTTGACGTAATAGCTGGTGGCAGAGTGGCAGCAGAAGGTAATTCTGTGTACCCTGGCAGTGGGAAACACAGACAGACAGCAGCAGCAGGAGGAATGGAGGAGCAGTGTGAGCAGCTATTGTTGTGACGTAATAGCTGGTGGCAGAGTGGCAGCAGACGGTAATTCTGTGTACCCTGGCAGTGGGAAACACAGACAGACAGCAGAAGGGCAGTACACAGCAGCAGCCCACTGTAGGTGTGAAATGTGTGGCTGCAGGCGACGTAATAGTCAAAGTGAACCAGGCTGGCTTAGTGAGCAGGAGCCAGGAGGTGGTAAAGGGTGGTAAGGCACATTAACGATGGTACTAAGTTCCGGCAGCCAGTTCATGTCCCCCTCTCGCCGACAACAGGGGCCAGGAACTCGCCTTCCACCCACGCCTGGTTCATCTTGAGAAACGTCAGTCTGTCCACAGACTTGTGAGACAGACGTGAGCGTTTCTCGGTGACCACGCCACCAGCTGCACTGAAGCAGCGCTCGGACAGCACGCTGGAAGGGGGGCAGGACAGCACTTCCAGGGCGTACTGCGCCAGCTCGCTCCAGATCTCCATGCGCTTGACCCAATACTCCATGGGATCAACAGGGGCATCGCTGTCAAGCCCGCTGTAGGACCCCATGTAGTCAGCCACCATGCGGGTCAGGCGCTGGCTGTGACCGGAGGAGGATGCTGCTGCATGCATCTCCTCTCTAGTCACTGCTGCCGGAGCCTCTACAGTCCTGTAGAGCTCGTGGCTGAGAGACAGCAGGTCTGTGGGGCGCTTGCTGCTGCTGGATGCAGGCACCTGCTGCTGCCTCTGTGCTGGCTGCTGGACAGTGGGGGTGGAAGGCTGGGGGAAGGCTTCCTCCAAGCGCTCAACAAGGGCCTGCTGCAAGCTCCTTATTTGTTGCGCTGGGTCTCCTCCTGCAGGCGGCAGGAACTGGCTCAACTTCCCCTTGAGGCGTGGGTCCAACATCATGCTGATCCAGATGTCCTCCCTCTGCTTCATCTGGATCACCCTGGGGTCCCTGCGCAGGCACGTCAGCATGTGCGCTGCCATTGGGAAGAGGCGGGCCACGTCTGCTGGCACATCGACGTCAGTGCTGTCCTCCTCATCCTCCTCCTCTGCTGCCTCATCCTCTCTCCACCCCCGCACCAACTCAGCTGCACTGCGCTGATCCCCCTCATCAGCAGCCAGGTCAGGGACCTCCACCAAGTCCTCCTCCTCCTCCCCCTCAGAGGTGGACTGTGCAGCTGCTTGCCGCTCCTGCTGGTCCAAGGCTGCCGCTCCCTGTGCCAGCAAAGCATCGAGTGCCCTGTTCAGCAGAGAAACCAGGGGCACCCACTCGCAGACCATAGCATGGTCCCTGCTCACCATGTTTGTGGCCTGCAGGAAGGGAGCCAGCACTAAGCACACCTGCTGCATGTGCCTCCAGTCATCATCGGGGACGATGGACGGGATGTTGCTGGTCTTGTCCCTTCTCTGAGCTGCGGAAACAGTGGCCAGGGCAAGGTAGTGGTTGACAGCGTGCTTCTGTTCAACCAGACGCTCCAACATCGCCAGGGTGGAGTTCCAGCGAGTCGGAACGTCAATGATCAGCCGATGGCGTGGCAGATCCAGCTCCTTTTGCACGTCTTCCAGGCTCGCACAGGCTGCAGCCGAGCGCCGGAAGTGACGCACAACGTTCCTTGCCGTTTCCAGCAGCTCGTCCATCCCCTGGTAGGTGCGCAGGAACTTCTGCACCACCAGGTTCAGCACGTGGGCAAGACAGGGGATGTGGGTCAGGTTTCCCCTGTCTATGGCAGCAACCAGATTGGCCCCATTGTCGGACACCACCTCTCCGACTCTGAGGCCTCTGGGGGTCAGCCAAATCCGCTCCTGCTCCTGGAGTTTGGCCAACACGTGGGCTGCCGTCAGCTTGGTCTTGCCAAGGCTGACCAAGTGCAGCAGCGCTTGGCAGTGGCGGGCCTTCACACTGCTGCTGAGGCGGGGGGTTTGGCCAGGTGTGGCGGAGGATGGCAGAGGATCGGAGGAACCCGCTGCAGTTCCCCTGACCCTGCGGGGTGGCACCACCCACTGTGTTGCTGCTGCTGCTGTGCCCGCTGCTGCTCTCCCATCCTCACCCCCTTCCACCAAGCTGACCCAGTGGACAGTGAAGGACAGGTAGCGGCCTGTCCCGAAGCGGCTGCTCCAGGAGTCCATGGTGACGTGGACCCTTTCACCAACCGCGTGCTCCAGCCCTCGCTCCACATTGGCCATCACAAAGCGGTGCAGTGCAGGAATGGCCTTGCGGGCGAAGAAGTGTCTGCTGGGGAGCTGCCAGTCTGGGGCTGCACAAGCAAGCAGCGCCCGCATGTCGCTCCCCTCCTGCACGAGCGTGTACGGCAGGAGTTGGGAGCACATGGCCCGTGCCAGCAAGCCGTTCAGCTGCCGCACGCGACGGCTGCTGGGAGGCAGAGCCCTAACCACCCCCTGGAAGGACTCGCTCAAAAGGCTCTGGCGTGCCTTTTTGCTGGCACGGGAATCAGCAGACGGAGCAGAGGAGGCCACTGAGGACTGGCTGCCAGAACAGGCCTCAGTGTCGGCGGCAGGAGTTGCAGAGGGGGGAGGAGCAGGGCGTTTCCGCACTCCTGCTGGTGCTGCTGGAGGAGCAGGAGGGCGGGTGGCTGCTGTTGCTGCTGCTGCTGCTGAAGGCTGTGCAGTGATGGGATTGGTGCCACTGCCAGCACCAGATGCCTTCAGCCTCTGGAACTCCTCATGCTGGTGGAAGTGTTTCGCAGAAAGGTGGTTGATCAGCGAGCTGGTGCTGAACTTCAAGGGGTCTGCACCTCTGCTCAACTTCCGCTGACAGTGGTTGCAAGTGGCGTACTTGCTGTACACTGTGGGCATGGTGAAAAACCGCCAGATTGGTGACAAAAACATCCCCCTACGGCATGGAAGCGCTGCTGCCTGTTTCCCTGTGGTGGTTGGGGGGGGGGGGGGGTCTTGGGTGCGGCTGGTGGTGGTACTGGCTGATGCTGCTGCTGCTGCTGCTGAGCCTGAGACACCAGCAGGCTGTGGGACGCTGCCAATGCTTGCAATGATGCGCCTCCTTGCAAGGCCCACAACCGCATCCTCCTCCTCCTCCTCAGAGCTGCTGAGGACGACATCCTCTGGATGTGTTGGCACCCAGTCTCTGTCTGTCACCGGGTCATCATCATCATGCCCCTCCTGAAACATGTCCTGCTCTGATGATGACCCCCCAAACTCCTCTGCTGATGCATGGATGGGACGCTTGACTGTCGCCACAGTCTTGCTGTCCAATCCCTCCTCCCCCAAAGTGCCCATCAGCATCTCCTCCTCCAAATCGCCAACAACAGCATTCAATTGACTCATCATGCCTGGGGTCAAAAGAGTGCTGAATGAGAGGTCGGCGACTGACGGTGAACTGGCCTCCTCCCCAGACCCTGCTGGGCGGCTGCTGCGAACAGGGGTGGTGGTGGTGGTGGTGGTGAGGGTGGAGGCCTCGGATGCAGAGCTGATGGCGGGCTGCTCATCCTCCGTCATGAGTTGCACCACAGTGTCTGCATCCTTTTCCTCAATGGGACGTTTCCGACCCGGCTGGAGGAAAATGGGAGCAGGTGCTACACGCTGCTGCTGCTGTGTCTCTGCAGCGTGAGTTGCAGATGCTCCTCCTGGGCGGCGCCCAAGGCGTCCACGGCCAGTGGCTATGGGAGGAATGTTAGCCACTGACGCTGCTGCTGCTGCTGCGGAACTGTGCATGGTGGCGCGCCCGCGGCCGCGGCTTGCCACAATGCTGCTCCCTCTCTTCCTGATTCCCTTGCTGCCCTTCCCCTTGCCCAAACCGCGCTGGCTGCCACTTCCAGACATCTTCAATGTTTTGGGCGTATAGACAAAAGTTTTGTAAAAGGGCGGGTGAAAAGTGGGGTACTTTAATGGAGTGGGTTGGTTGGTGAGGTGACTGAGTGAGTGTCCCCTAGTACAGTAAGTAAGTATTAACAGTCAGGAAGTACAACTAGCAGTTACAATAATCAGTAGTAGTAATCACAAGTAAATTTAGTGTGTGTACACTCAGACAGTGAGTGCACGCACGCAGGAGCTAGTAGCCTATGGACACAGTGACTGAGTGTCCTAGACTCCTAGTACGGTAAGAGTAAGTAAGTAGTAACAGTAAGTAGAACTAACTAATAACAATAATCAATCAGCGATCAGAAGGAAATGGAGTGTGGGTGGTGTGTGTGTACACTCAGACAGTGAGTGCACGCACGCAGGAGCTAGTAGCCTATGGACACAGTGACTGAGTGTCCTAGACTCCTAGTACAGTAAGAGTAAGTAAGTAGTAACAGTAAGTAGAACTAACTAATAACAATAATCAATCAGCGATCAGAAGGAAATGGAGTGTGGGTGGTGTGTGTACACTCAGACAGTGAGTGCACGCACGCAGGAGCTAGTAGCCTATGGACACAGTGACTGGGTGTCCTAGACTCCTAGTACAGTAAGAGTAAGTAAGTAGTAACAGTAAGTAGTAGAACTAACTAATAACAATAATCAATCAGCGATCAGAAGGAAATGGAGTGTGGGTGGTGTGTGTACACTCAGACAGTGAGTGCACGCACGCAGGAGCTAGTAGCCTATGGACACAGTGACTGAGTGTCCTAGACTCCTAGTACAGTAAGTAGTAACAGTAAGTAGTAGAACTAACTAATAACAATAATCAATCAGCGATCAGAAGGAAATGGAGTGTGGGTGGTGTGTGTACACTCAGACAGTGAGTGCACGCACGCAGGAGCTAGTAGCCTATGGACACAGTGACTGAGTGTCCTAGACTCCTAGTACAGTAAGAGTAAGTAAGTAGTAACAGTAAGTAGAACTAACTAATAACAATAATCAATCAGCGATCAGAAGGAAATGGAGTGTGGGTGGTGTGTGTACACTCAGACAGTGAGTGCACGCACGCAGGAGCTAGTAGCCTATGGACACAGTGACTGGGTGTCCTAGACTCCTAGTACAGTAAGAGTAAGTAAGTAGTAACAGTAAGTAGTAGAACTAACTAATAACAATAATCAATCAGCGATCAGAAGGAAATGGAGTGTGGGTGGTGTGTGTACACTCAGACAGTGAGTGCACGCACGCAGGAGCTAGTAGCCTATGGACACAGTGACTGAGTGTCCTAGACTCCTAGTACAGTAAGTAGTAACAGTAAGTAGTAGAACTAACTAATAACAATAATCAATCAGCGATCAGAAGGAAATGGAGTGTGGGTGGTGTGTGTACACTCAGACAGTGAGTGCACGCACGCAGGAGCTAGTAGCCTATGGACACAGTGACTGAGTGTCCTAGACTCCTAGTACAGTAAGAGTAAGTAAGTAGTAACAGTAAGTAGAACTAACTAATAACAATAATCAATCAGCGATCAGAAGGAAATGGAGTGTGGGTGGTGTGTGTACACTCAGACAGTGAGTGCACGCACGCAGGAGCTAGTAGCCTATGGACACAGTGACTGGGTGTCCTAGACTCCTAGTACAGTAAGAGTAAGTAAGTAGTAACAGTAAGTAGTAGAACTAACTAATAACAATAATCAATCAGCGATCAGAAGGAAATGGAGTGTGGGTGGTGTGTGTACACTCAGACAGTGAGTGCACGCACGCAGGAGCTAGTAGCCTATGGACACAGTGACTGAGTGTCCTAGACTCCTAGTACAGTAAGTAGTAACAGTAAGTAGTAGAACTAACTAATAACAATAATCAATCAGCGATCAGAAGGAAATGGAGTGTGGGTGGTGTGTGTACACTCAGACAGTGAGTGCACGCACGCAGGAGCTAGTAGCCTATGGACACAGTGACTGAGTGTCCTAGACTCCTAGTACAGTAAGAGTAAGTAAGTAGTAACAGTAAGTAGAACTAACTAATAACAATAATCAATCAGCGATCAGAAGGAAATGGAGTGTGGGTGTGTGTACACTCAGACAGTGAGTGCACGCACGCAGGAGCTAGTAGCCTATGAACACAGTGACTGAGTGTCCTAGACTCCTAGTACAGTAAGAGTAAGTAGTAACAGTAAGTAGAACTAACTAATTACAATAATCAATCAGCGATCAGAAGGAAATAGAGTGTGTGTTGTGTGTGTACACTCAGACAGTGAGTGCGCACACGCAGGAGCTAGTAGCCTATATGAACAGTGACAGTGAGTGTCCCTACGGGTACAGTAAGAGTAAGTAGTAAGTAAGTACAACTAACAATAATCAATCAGTAATCAGAAGGAAATAGAGTGTGTGTACACACAGACAGTGAGTGAGTGCACACACGCAGGAGCTAGCTAGTAGCCTATAAACAGTGACAGTCAGTGAGTGTCCTACTCCTAGTACAGTATAACTACAATACTATTAGTAAAGGACAGCAGAAATACTGGTATAGATGATGAGAGAAATAAACAGAGGACAGCTGCCCACAGAGGCAAGGCCCCCCTGAGGCCTAAACCTGTAAGCTTGCAGCAGCTGCCTGTCTCTAATGTAACACACAAGCTACTAACTAAAATACAATGTCTATCTAAATAACAACAATACAGGTGTATATGGCAGGTGTAGGTGAGCAAAAACGCTAGGTAAATGAACACAATAGAGCACTTGCTAAGCCAAAGCACAAAGGAGCAGATCTCTCTCTGTACAAGTCTCAGGCAAGCATGGAAAACCCGAACATGGCGGCCGCTATTTATAGGGTAGGGGCTGGCCAGGGTCCCCCTCTGTGATTGGCTGCCGTCAGAGGGCCTGGGAGCCCTCTGATTGGCTCTAAGCACATCAATCTGGGCTATGACGCTATTCGAGCTCGGTACCGAGCTCGAATAGCGCCGGTTTGCTCGAATAGCTCGAATAGTGAATGGGCTATTCGAGTGTTCTCGAATAGCCCATTCGAATAGCTACAGCTATTCGGAGCTCGAATACCGAGCTCGAATAGCTGAAAAAGAGCTCGAATATTCGAGCTACTCGAATATTCGAGCTCTGCTGAGCACCACTAGTGTGCAGTAGGCTCTTGTGTACAAACCCCAGCCCCCCAGCCTCTCCACCCCTCCCCACGTGCAGTATAGCAGTGTGCTCCTTCCTGATTCTCTGCCCAGTCCCCTCAAGCATGCAACATGTGACTACCTCCCGAAATTCACATTTACAAATCGTAATTGTAATGGCAAATTTCAGGTAAAATTGTAATTCATTTTGTATGCAATAGTAATATTTCATAATCTTGTGTAATTTTTTGCGTAATTTTCGCACAATTTTGTGCCGAAATTAGCAGTTAATAGCAAAGCCCCTATACATGCTATCGCTACCAAAATTGCTACATACTGTATGTTAGTGGGAGAATAGTGGGTAACAAGTCAAAAACATTTTTTTTCAAAAAGACCTTGTAGTTTTTGAGAAAATCGATTTTAAATATGCAAAGAAAAATGATTTTAAAAGTCATTTTTTAGTTTATAAACCATTTTTTCTCTGTATTTTTTAAAATCGGTTTTCTCAAAAACTACAGGGTCTTTTTGGAAAATTATTATTTATTATTTATTTTTTACATGTACGGTAGTACGGTACTACTGCTGAACCGCCCGCTGCCCGGCCTCCCTCAACGCGTCACTCTCCGGACTCCTCCTCCTCAGTCACTCAATTCACAGTGCCGCCCACTGCCAGCCACCCACTACCACCGGACCGGTACTTCCTGAAACTTTTGTATGGGGAAGCGGGCAGAGGGGGGAGCGCTAGCGGAGGGGGTGGGGGGAATTTCCGACCCCCCCGCGATCGGGGCATGCTCCCCCCTTATGCCTGCGACCCCATAGGGGGGCAGTATTCGGCCGAACAGGGGCCCTGTTCGGCCCTGTTCGGCGGCCAATTAGTAGTTCGGGGCAAACCCGAACTTAAAAGGCCGAACACCATCAGGTGTTCAGCCGAACTCGAACATCACCCGAACAGGGTGATGTTCTGCAGAACCCGAACAGTGGCGAACACTGTTCGCCCAACACTAGCGTGCACGCACGCGATCGGCCGCGGGAATGCGCAGGAGCGCACATGGCTTCCTGGACGTGAGTTTCACGTCCAGGAATGTCAAATAGTTAAACAGCAAGTGCATAGCAAGCAGATGCAACAGCAAATTGTCATCACAGACCAGTGTCAAGGCAGCATTTGTCACAGCTGTGGTCATAAAGCTTACATTTTGTTAGATGCAGCACATATAGCGTATGAGTCTCCTCCAAGCAAAAGGATGTACAACAAGCAGTTGTAAAGTGTCAGGTAGCAGAAGCATTACATCATCCGTGTCAGCTGAACAACATAAGCGCACTGTCAGTGTGCATGTGTGCAATGGCTGAGTACATTCCGTACAGGCATACGTGCCTTCAGCCAGCAGCCAGCAGTCTCTCAGCAGAGATTACCTTGAGGATGGCTCACCGATAGTAGTTTGCTGTGTACTTGACTTGTCTCCAGACTCCAAGATGTCTCCAGACCATGGGGCAGTGTTGCTGTGTCTAACCCCTAAAGACCATCTAGGCTGGTTGCGCATGGAGGGAGTCCAGATAGTCACTGCAGCAGGAGAGTCGGGCAAATGTGTGGTGACGCCGGCTATAGCCCCGACATGTTTCATGAGCTTCCTGCTCGTTTCCTCAGGGGGCGTGGCTCACCGCTCTGTCATCAGAGTGACACTAAATAGGCCTATTACACCAATCACTGAGCCGAGAGGCGGAACAGTCCGGCCACGCCCGCCGCCCAATGTAGCAATTTTACGCCAAATTTTAGACAAAATTCTGAATCACTATACGAAATCAATTGAATTTACAAATCGTAATTACGTATAAGCTTAAATGCGAAAATTTACGCAAAATTTGGCGTAATTGTAATTAGCTGGTTACAATCATCACTGTACATAAGCCATTGTGATACAGCCAGAGCCGGATTTGTACTCTTCTTTACCACCCAAGGCCAATGTCTCCAGCCGCCCCCCTTTGGTATAGGTAGCGAGATGACCCCTTACCTCTAGTATATGTAGCCAGATGACTCCCCCCCCCCCTTCCCTCCAGTATAGGTAGCCTGATGACCCCCATCCAGTATATGTAGCCAGATGACCCCTTCCCCCTTTCCCTCTAGTATAAGTAGCCTGATGACCACTTTCCCTCCCCCTCCACTATAGGTAGCCTGATGATTCCCTTAATCCCCCCCTTTCCCACTCCCCCTCTTTCAGTACAGCTCGCCTCCACACCGCAGTAGCCATCAGTGTCACTCACTTCTCTGCTCATCTCCAGTACAGGAGTTTCCTCTTCTCCTCCGTCTCCAATGCTGCCCAAGTCCGTAGCTGCCGGCCACAATGCCAACGTACACAGAGAACAAAGTGGCCGCTGTACAGGTGGCTGGCAGCAGGGAGATCAGGTACTCACCTGATCTCCCTACATTGCAACATTTGAAAGCTTGCAAATGTTGCACCAGTTTAGCCTGCTGCTTTGGTGCCCTTGCTCCTGTGGTGCCCTAGGCCATAGCCTGGGTGGCCTTAGCCCTGGATACAGCCTGACTGTGGCTGTGAGCTTTGTGAGTGTTGCATGCAGAGAGCATGTACATTGCCTGTGATATCTATGTCTCTCCTAACTTTTACATGGCTGATGACTCTCTCTGCATGTTTGTCTCATGATCTTTATTGTCACTGTGAACAAGATACAACCAGGTTAAATTGTACCAGAGATGGGCTCTATTGATGCATTTATACTTACCTGGGGCTTCCTTCAGCCCCTTGAGGTACGTGGGCTCCCTCGTGGGCCTCTCCGGCAGCTCCGTTCTCTTATAATCTTTCCCGGTAATCTGACCAATCGTGGCCAGCCGTGCACTTCTGTGCAAGCATTGACTGGCCGTGTGCACACGCCTGCCGCGCTCCCATGCCCAGGAGCATTCTGCGCCCGCGCTGTACTACTTCACAAGTGCAGAATGCTCCCGGCTGCCGGAGTGGGACGTGCCGCGCATGCGCAGATGAGTGCAGCCGTCCCTATTACCAGGAAGGATTATACGAGACCGGAGCCACTGGAGAGGAGAACAAGAGTGCCCACGTACCTCATAACTACAGCGCCTGTGCTAAATAAACCCTTTGTCTCACGAGACTTTCATTTTTGAGGTAAGCCACCTCATCCTTTACATTTTTGTGTTTTAAGCTAATTTTATCTACACCTCTTTACCTCTTTGTGCTGTATATACCCTACACCCCACCACCAAGTTTGGAGGGGTCTTTCCTGGCCTCGCTTGGTTGACACCAGTAAGAGAGCCAGTTTTTTTTTTCACGAGAGTGACAGTATCCAGTTCCACCTGGACACTCCGGGAAGAGTTTATGGTCTCCACCTGCTTCCAGAGGTTGCTCCTGCAAACCGCTTTTGTGAGTAGCCAACCTGTCATTTACTTTTTCTCTGTTCCACGTAAAAACATACTACTCTATGTGGGCTCCCGTTTTTTCTTCTGACCTGGCACCCCATCTCTTCCATGTTCTTAAGTATGAAAGGGGGAAAGAGGCACCCAGGGTATCAATTAAACTGGGTTAAAAACAAATAAAATAGAAAATAGTAAGGTATCTTATCTCAATGAAGACAAATTCATGTAGAGATAGATAGAGGTGCCTTAAAGAGAACCCGGGGTGGGTTTGAAGAATGTTATCTGCATACAGAGACTGGATCTGCCTATACAGCCCAGCCTCTGTTGCTATCCCAAACCCCACTAAGGTCCCCCTGCACTCTGCAATCCCTCCATAAATCACAGCCGTGCTGTGAGGCTGTATTTACATCTGTAGTGTCAGTCTCAGCTGCTCCCCCGCCTCCTGCATAGCTCCGGTCCCTGCCCCTGTCCCTTCCCTCCAATCAGCAGGGAGGGAAGGGATGCAGGCGGGGACCGGAGTTCTGCAGGAGGCGGGGAGAGCAGCAGACTGACACTATAGAGATAAACACAGCCAGCTCTGACAAGCTGTTTGTCAGCAGCGTGGCTGTGATTTATGAGGGATTGCAGAGTGCAGGGGGACCTTAGGGGGGTTTGGGATAGCAACAGAGGCTGGGCTGTATAGGCAGATCCAGCCGCTGTATGCAGATAATATTCTTCAAACCCACCTCGGGTTCTCTTTAAAGTGGATCCGAGATAAACTTTTACTTATTGCATAATTGTGTTCCTTTCAGAGCTGGGACAAGGTCCTCCAGCACCCAAGGTTGAGACACCAAAGTGCGCCCCTCCATCCCTCCCACCCCAGCCGTCACACACTGATTGCTATTAGACTAAGAGGCACTCCTCGGCCCCCAACACCTTAATCTCTAGTTATCTAACTTGCAGTTACTGAGTCACTGCCATGTATCCCCTTTTCTTATTTCTCTCAGCTTCAAACACAATAGTGGAATGACAGCTGAGTGAGTTGTGCACCCCCTCCTACACTGCGCCCTGAGTCTGGAGCCTCTCTTGCCTCTGCCTCGGCCCGGCCCTGGTTCCTTTTATATAGTTTACAGGGTATTCCTCAAGCCAAATACTTTTTTTTGAATTTACAAATCGTAATTACGTATAAGCTTAAATGCGAAAATTTACGCAAAATTTGGCGTAATTGTAATTAGCTGGTTACAATCATCACTGTACATAAGCCATTGTGATACAGCCAGAGCCGGATTTGTACTCTTCTTTACCACCCAAGGCCAATGTCTCCAGCCGCCCCCCTTTGGTATAGGTAGCGAGATGACCCCTTACCTCTAGTATATGTAGCCAGATGACTCCCCCCCCCCCCTTCCCTCCAGTATAGGTAGCCTGATGACCCCCATCCAGTATATGTAGCCAGATGACCCCTTCCCCCTTTCCCTCTAGTATAAGTAGCCTGATGACCACTTTCCCTCCCCCTCCACTATAGGTAGCCTGATGATTCCCTTAATCCCCCCCTTTCCCACTCCCCCTCTTTCAGTACAGCTCGCCTCCACACCGCAGTAGCCATCAGTGTCACTCACTTCTCTGCTCATCTCCAGTACAGGAGTTTCCTCTTCTCCTCCGTCTCCAATGCTGCCCAAGTCCGTAGCTGCCGGCCACAATGCCAACGTACACAGAGAACAAAGTGGCCGCTGTACAGGTGGCTGGCAGCAGGGAGATCAGGTACTCACCTGATCTCCCTACATTGCAACATTTGAAAGCTTGCAAATGTTGCACCAGTTTAGCCTGCTGCTTTGGTGCCCTTGCTCCTGTGGTGCCCTAGGCCATAGCCTGGGTGGCCTTAGCCCTGGATACAGCCTGACTGTGGCTGTGAGCTTTGTGAGTGTTGCATGCAGAGAGCATGTACATTGCCTGTGATATCTATGTCTCTCCTAACTTTTACATGGCTGATGACTCTCTCTGCATGTTTGTCTCATGATCTTTATTGTCACTGTGAACAAGATACAACCAGGTTAAATTGTACCAGAGATGGGCTCTATTGATGCATTTATACTTACCTGGGGCTTCCTTCAGCCCCTTGAGGTACGTGGGCTCCCTCGTGGGCCTCTCCGGCAGCTCCGTTCTCTTATAATCTTTCCCGGTAATCTGACCAATCGTGGCCAGCCGTGCACTTCTGTGCAAGCATTGACTGGCCGTGTGCACACGCCTGCCGCGCTCCCATGCCCAGGAGCATTCTGCGCCCGCGCTGTACTACTTCACAAGTGCAGAATGCTCCCGGCTGCCGGAGTGGGACGTGCCGCGCATGCGCAGATGAGTGCAGCCGTCCCTATTACCAGGAAGGATTATACGAGACCGGAGCCACTGGAGAGGAGAACAAGAGTGCCCACGTACCTCATAACTACAGCGCCTGTGCTAAATAAACCCTTTGTCTCACGAGACTTTCATTTTTGAGGTAAGCCACCTCATCCTTTACATTTTTGTGTTTTAAGCTAATTTTATCTACACCTCTTTACCTCTTTGTGCTGTATATACCCTACACCCCACCACCAAGTTTGGAGGGGTCTTTCCTGGCCTCGCTTGGTTGACACCAGTAAGAGAGCCAGTTTTTTTTTTCACGAGAGTGACAGTATCCAGTTCCACCTGGACACTCCGGGAAGAGTTTATGGTCTCCACCTGCTTCCAGAGGTTGCTCCTGCAAACCGCTTTTGTGAGTAGCCAACCTGTCATTTACTTTTTCTCTGTTCCACGTAAAAACATACTACTCTATGTGGGCTCCCGTTTTTTCTTCTGACCTGGCACCCCATCTCTTCCATGTTCTTAAGTATGAAAGGGGGAAAGAGGCACCCAGGGTATCAATTAAACTGGGTTAAAAACAAATAAAATAGAAAATAGTAAGGTATCTTATCTCAATGAAGACAAATTCATGTAGAGATAGATAGAGGTGCCTTAAAGAGAACCCGAGGTGGGTTTGAAGAATGTTATCTGCATACAGAGACTGGATCTGCCTATACAGCCCAGCCTCTGTTGCTATCCCAAACCCCACTAAGGTCCCCCTGCACTCTGCAATCCCTCCATAAATCACAGCCGTGCTGTGAGGCTGTATTTACATCTGTATAACATACAGAGGGGCTGCAGCACACAACAGGAAAAACAGTGACAGGGGCTCTTGGTTACGCTTTAACGCGCTTAAGCTCACCAACTGCGCCAAAGTGTCCCCGATCTGGTGAGTCCTACTCTAACCATATAAAGCTAGTTTTTATCAGCAGTCTAGTGGGAACTAAACCAAAAACCCAAGAGTCAACTAAATGGGAGAAAAACTGTTTTTCCTGTTGTGTGCTGCAGCCCCTCTGTATGTTATACAAGAGCCCCTGTCACTGTTTTTCCTGTTGTGTGCTGCAGCCCCTCTGTATGTTATACAAGAGCCCCTGTCACTGTTTTTCCTGTTGTGTGCTGCAGCCCCTCTGTATGTTATACTCACCAGATCGGGGACACTTTGGCGCAGTTGGTGAGCTTAAGCGCGTTAAAGCGTAACCAAGAGCCCCTGTCACTGTTTTTCCTGTTGTGTGCTGCAGCCCCTCTGTATGTTATACTCACCAGATCGGGGACACTTTGGCGCAGTTGGTGAGCTTAAGCGCGTTAAAGCGTAACCAAGAGCCCCTGTCACTGTTTTTCCTGTTGTGTGCTGCAGCCCCTCTGTATGTTATATATATTTCTTGTGGGGATTGGGGTCTCCACTGCTGCGTGCATACTTTGCAAAAAAATTGCATTAAAAGTTGGTTTGTGCTGCTCACCCCTTGATAATTGTATTTACATCTGTAGTGTCAGTCTCAGCTGCTCCCCCGCCTCCTGCATAGCTCCGGTCCCTGCCCCTGTCCCTTCCCTCCAATCAGCAGGGAGGGAAGGGATGCAGGCGGGGACCGGAGTTCTGCAGGAGGCGGGGAGAGCAGCAGACTGACACTATAGAGATAAACACAGCCAGCTCTGACAAGCTGTTTGTCAGCAGCGTGGCTGTGATTTATGAGGGATTGCAGAGTGCAGGGGGACCTTAGGGGGGTTTGGGATAGCAACAGAGGCTGGGCTGTATAGGCAGATCCAGCCGCTGTATGCAGATAATATTCTTCAAACCCACCTCGGGTTCTCTTTAAAGTGGATCCGAGATAAACTTTTACTTATTGCATAATTGTGTTCCTTTCAGAGCTGGGACAAGGTCCTCCAGCACCCAAGGTTGAGACACCAAAGTGCGCCCCTCCATCCCTCCCACCCCAGCCGTCACACACTGATTGCTATTAGACTAAGAGGCACTCCTCGGCCCCCAACACCTTAATCTCTAGTTATCTAACTTGCAGTTACTGAGTCACTGCCATGTATCCCCTTTTCTTATTTCTCTCAGCTTCAAACACAATAGTGGAATGACAGCTGAGTGAGTTGTGCACCCCCTCCTACACTGCGCCCTGAGTCTGGAGCCTCTCTTGCCTCTGCCTCGGCCCGGCCCTGGTTCCTTTTATATAGTTTACAGGGTATTCCTCAAGCCAAATACTTTTTTTTGTTCTGTTCTAATACTCTAATTCCCTGTAAACTAAACAAGCCTCGCCCACAGCTTCTCCAGAGAGCCTTGACACTCAGTCCTAGGTAGCAAGTGCTTATGGGAGCTCAGTCTGGGCAGGAGGAGGTTACTAGCCATTGTTTTCAGAGGCAGAGGGGAGGAGGGAGGAGGAGAGGGGACTGAATTTACACACAGGCAAGCTGATAGCATCTCCAGCCCTCAGGCATGTGACAATGTGACAAACAGAACATTGCTGCTGTCATTGTATCACAGCAATAAATAATCATAAACTTTTAAAGCTGTTTGCAGCTAGATTTGCTGTGTAAACTATCTAAACTTTACATAAGATATATAGACAAGTTGTACGTTGTTGTAGTTACTTTTTCATCTCAGATCCGCTTTAAACTCAGCTTGGAGCACCCTTTGGCACTTTATTCGGCCTGAAGAAGTGGGCATAGAACCACAAAAGTGCATATTATAATTTATTATCTACATGAATGTGTCTTTATTGAGGTAAGCTACCTCACTTTTTTCCATTTTTGTGTGTTTTTATAGTTAACCTGGGCACCCTTTGTCCTCTTTTTGTGCTACTCTGTTCTACTTGGAAGATTAGTTCCTCCGCCACACCTTGGAACCATTTAGCCTGCTTGTATGAAGATTGCGACTGCATCCGGCTGGGCTTTATCCCCGAGTGGAGTAGGGTTTGTTCATCTCCACCTGCCTGCAGTGGTTGGTTGCCCATCTGCAACCTCCCCTTGTGAGAACCGCAGTCTACAATTTTCACTTATTATATTCTCTGTGACATACTGCACCATCAGGGCTCCCCTTGTCTCTGTGCTTTTCCCCCTCAGGGTGCTTTTAGATCACCCCACTACACGCACGTTTCTAGGTAAGTATCTGTTTTTTTGACCTGAGGTTCACTTTGGGGACACTTTAAAGTAACCCTCCGGACTAAAAATCTACTCAGCAAAACTGAAAAGGCTTGGTGTTTCTTTAACAGTTTCACAGCATCAGAACTTTGTTTTTCTTACCAAAGCATCATTTTTAGCTGCATTTTTAGCCAAGCTCCACCCATCAAAGAAAAAAAGCCTGGGCTTTTTTTCCCTGATGCTGTGCAGAGCATGATGGGATTTCTTATGTTGTTATTCACGTTGCCTAGCAACTGGAAGAGATGCTCTGGACACAGGACAGTTGGAACTGTGTCTCATGCTCCCCGTCACCTCCTTTCAAACAAAGAGATGGCTGCCATCATGAAATCAAACATTTGCCTGTTCTTTTAAAACAGTGTGGGTAAGAGATTATATTACCTATCTATTTTAATTAACATAACTAATGTAACTTAATGACAGTAGGGGCCTGATTCACAAAGCGGTGCAAACACTTTGCACGCCTGTGAAAAGCCCTTTATCACGCCTAAACTTAGTTTAGGCGTGATCTGAAGGAATTCGCGCGAACTCCCGTGCGCAAAGTTTTGCTTCGCGCGAAGTGCCCATTAAGCCCTATGGGACTTTGTACGCGCGCAAAACTTTGCACGCGGGAGCTTCGCGCGAGTTAGAGCACAAAGCGGTGATAACTTTGCTAGTGCAAAGGTTATCACGCCTAAAGTCTTTTAGGCGTGATAACTGAGTTATCACCGCTTTGTGAATCAGGCCCTATGTTTGTTTAGGCTGGAGTTCCTCTTTAATGTTGATCCCTCAAAGCCCGTGGCAGGATCAAGCCAAGACTGATGCGTACTGCAGAAGCTTCAACTATTTCATAATTGATCTCCCCCATCAAATTAATGCTAATTGATAATAATTAACCGTAGCGGAGGAGTGCAGCTCTGCTCTATTTAAAACAAATTTGCCAGGTCCCTGAGCTTAAATAGCTGTGTCTATACGAGACAGCCATTAGGTTTGGCATAATTGAAATTTGTATGGGGTGGCTTCAAGTGCAGGAAAAGGCACCTCCTTGGAGATAAAAGCTGGATGGAAATAGAGAAAGTACGAAGTGAAAAAATAATACAGAGCTAATAAGCGTGAAGGAAACAAGAACAGCAAGCTTGTAGGAGAACCTATGGGGGAGGCAATGCCATACCACCTTGTGTTGCGGAAATGGTTATTGACCGCAGAACTAGATCCACTAATGTGGAAAGTGTGCATATAGGGGTGGGGAACATCAATCACTGTTATATTCACCGATATTGCTCATACGGTAAGAGTGCAGCCAGGATGTAGAACAAGTCAAGAGGAGCGCTTTTTTAAAGGACACGTGAAGTGAAAGAGATATGGGAATAGATGCACGGATTTGCAGTAATATTGCCGTGTACAGACGACCCACACCAGAGTATTGCCCATACTTCCGGCAGTAGTACCGGGAGCTATGCTATTAGCCTGAAACGTGGTACTCGAGTAGCGCAGCTGTTGTTATGGTAACGCACGCTGATAATTATTATAATTTATAATTATTTATTTATTGTACTTATAAAGCGCCAACATATTACGCAGCGCTGGACATTAGTTTAGGTTACAGACAATATTTAGGGGTGACAAACAGCAATAAGACGATACAGGAATACAAGAAAAACCAGATCATGCAGCACAGTATGAGTACAAGGTAATGCTTAGTCACTGGATGGAGCATGGAGATTAGGCAAGTTAGGTTCACTCAGATGCATAGCATGGGTGCACAGTAATGGAGGTGCATGATCAGGTAGGACACAAAAGGAGGAGGACCCTGCCCAAAGGCTTACAATCTAGAGGGAGAGGTAGGGACACGAGAGGTAGGGGACCAGAGTTCAGCTGTGGGTTTAGAGCACTTGTGAGGGGTAGTAGGTCAGAGTAAAAAGGTGAGTTTTGAGGGCTTTCTTGAAGATGTTGAAGGAGGGGGCTGCCCTAATGGCTGGAGGTAGGGAGTTCCATAGTGTTGGAGCAGCTCTTGAGAAGTCCTGGAGGCGTGCATGGGACTGGGTGATTCGGGGGGGGGGGCGGTTAGGCGAAGTTCATTGGAAGAACGGAGTGAGCGGCTAGGTGTGTACCTCTGAGTAAGATCAGAAATGTAGGTTGGACAGATTTTGTGGACAGATTTGTAGGTCAGACACAGTATCTTGAATCTGATTCTGGACTGGATAGGAAGCCAGTGGAGGGATTCAAGGAGGGGATCCACCGTGGTGATAATGGTAACGTTCATTAGCAATGTGCATACCGTAGCAATGGTCACGCTACTAGACTACCGTAGGGTGTGTAAATAGCGTAACTCGCAGTACTGTTGGCGAAAGTAAGGGTAATATGTACATGCGCTACAAAACATGGTTAAGGTTAGGCATAGGGGAAGATGTTGAGGTTTGGTGTCTGGGGGGGGGGGGGGGGTGTCTTAGTTAGGCATCAGGATGGGTATTTTAAGGTAAGGTGTAGGCAGGGTTAGGAATCAGGAGAGGGTAGCTGTAGTAGAATATCAATACCATTTATATTCTACTAGTGGCTATTTGGAATTTAGTGATTAGGATAAAATACAGTTTTATTATGAAAAGTGCTCTAATTACTGCATTTTGCGCCCATTTTTCCCAAATGCTTGAATCCTGCCTCAAGTGCGGCTTCAAGGAAATATTAACCATATTTCAAGTTCTCAGAAAGCTCTATGGAATAAAATAATGTATTCACGGAGGAAGTGTAGCGTAATTGATTTCTGGCTTTATCTGGTCTATGCTGTCTCCGGCTTATGAAGAGGGTAGCAGGGGCCACATCTTCCGCACAATACTCTTCAACTTCAAGATTTTGGGCTCAGAGTTAATGAAGTATTTGTAGAAGTTTGATAAGATGACTACACAGACATCAGAAGAGCATCGGGGGCCGTTTGTCTGGATCTGCACAAAGGCGGCAACATAAGCCGCCGCGAATGCAAATTCATGCCGACAGATTAACTTCCGAGAAAGCACGACGCATAAAGCCCGTTCCACTATCATCCGCGATGCGCGCTGCGCGCGAACTGAGCTGCACTATACTTAGTGTGTGGGTGCAAACCACCTAACGCCCTGGTTTGCACACACAAAGCATTAGGGAGCAGTAACCGGCTTAGCGTCGGTTAGTGAATCAAGCCCAATGTGTGCTAAAATTGGTCCGCTGTCTGAGCCATTTTATTGGTTTAGACAGCGGACCAATGGGGAGCCCAGGCTGCAGATTCAAAGATGCTTTGCCCGGGCTCCTTCTATGCCGACAGTAATTACAGTGTTAGATACACTGTAATTACGCGACGGATTTTGCGGCGAGAGGCGGCGGGTGATCTGCGGCGGTATGTATGCCAGCAGGGGTGCCGGTGCAGAGCTGCGCGGGGGCTTCTAAACTGTGCGGCGACCCGACGGGGAGCTCTGGGGGTCTTCTTATTAAAGGAGACCCCCAGATGCTGCGGCGACGACGTGCGTTAGCTAGTTTAGACCTGCTTTTTGCAGGTCTAAGCTAATGCTCATGTCTGCTGGGAAGCATCGCTTCCCGGAGACATGATAAGGGTAATTGGATTCGGTGTTAAGAACTCTCTGGGCGATTATATCGCCCAAGCGAGTTCTTTTCCGCCTGGGGGGGTTTAACGTTTAATTAGATTAGGCGATGCCCCCATCGCCTAAGTTAAGAACTCGCCAGTGCTTAGCGCTGGCGAGTTCAGCAATAGACTATGGCCCCTAGTCTTTAGGGACAATCACACAGCCACAGGTCACAAGTAGGTCTGCCTACTTACTAGTAACCAGCCACTCATCCAGGAGGAAGCAGGGACCAGGAAGACACAAAGAAGAAGAGAGCCCGGAAAGCCGACTCCTCCATGGGTGCCGCGCACTGACAGCCTGCAGTACCGCTACAGGACATCAGGTGATCTCACACGGTGGTGACGGGATGATGACTTGACGTCTGAAGCAGGCAGCTGTAGGACGCCCAGGAGAAGAGGAGTCAATGAAGGTGATCGCGCTGGTGTTCTTCTTTCTTCTTCCATTCAGCTGCACCACGCTTCACCAGCTCTGTAGCGCCTAGCGTCTATGTTCTTCTACCTGTGCCCCCCTTCTTCTACTTGCTGGTCTGCGCTCAGGGCGGTTGCCCTGCCCGCACTGCCCAAGAAACGGCCCTGTTTAACAGTTAGAATGTGCATAGGATACATCGGCCCATGTGCAATTCACTTTTTTGTCCTGAGTTTTTTCCTAGAAGATAATTTTGCATCTTCTCTTTAAAATACTTTTTAGCACTCTGCAACTGAAAAAAAAGTATCAAAAAGAGAGTGAGAAAGTACTATCAAAATTTTCAGTATGTTCTTGCTTGCTTGCTTGCGGGTTTAACCACTTCGCCGCCCGGGTACAGTATATCTACGCTCCTTTGGACTTCAGTTCCCCGCCCGGAGCGTAGATATACGCACCCCCGCCGCTACCGCCGCTGCCGCCGCTGTCCGCGCTCCCGCTCACACTCTCGCAATCGTGCACGCCGCCGCCCACTCGCCCGGAGATCAATGAACGGGAAAATCCATTGCCGTTCGTTGATCTCTGCCCCCGCAATGATCGGCATGCTTCTATGAGAAGCAGTGCGACCATTGTGAAAGAACTCAGTTTCCCAGCCTCCCTTCCTGCAAGCGTCCTTCCGACGCTTATAGGATGCCTGAAAAAAAATTTGGCCATCTTGTGGCCAAAAAGTGATACTACACCCAAAAACATTTTTCACATACACATACATTGTTTTCACTATTAATTTTAACTCATTAACTCCCACACTCCCCAATTGTTACTAATATTTTTTTCTGTAATATTAAAATAAATTAAAAAAAAATTACAATAAAAAAAAACTTAAATAGTTACCTTAGGGACTGAAATCTTTAAATATTTATATCAGGAGGGTACAACACTGTTACTTTATAAACTATGGGCTTGTAATTAGGGATGGACGCAAAACTGAAAAAAATGCACCTTTATTTCCAAATAAAATATTGGCGCCAACATTGTGATAGGGACATAATTTAAGCAGTTTTATAACCGGGGCAAATGGGCAAATACATTCCATGGGTTTTAATTACAGTAGCATGCATTATTTAAAAACTATAATGGCCAAAAACTGAAAAATAATGAATTTTTTCCCACATTTTTTCCAATTTTCCCATTAAAACACATTTAGAATAAAATAACTCTTGGCATAATGTCCCACCTAAAGAAAGCCTAATTGGTGGCAGAAAAAACAAGATATAGTTCATTTCATTGGGATAAGTAATTATAAAGTTATAGACGAATGAATGGAAGGAGCGCTGAAAGGTGAAAATTGCTCTGGTGCTCTGGTGCTCAAGGGGTAAAACCCCTCAGTTGTGAAGTGGTTAAGTATATTATTGCCTTGAACGATTTTTTTGTTTCCTGTTACTGGTCTTTATAATACAAAATAAAATATGGAAAATATGGAAAATATCAATTTGTACCATTAAAGTTTTTTTCTGAATCTTATTTACTCCTCACTGAAATTTTATGCAAAATGATTTTTTTTCTACCACTTATTTTTAATGACATGACACGACATAATTTAAACAGTGTAATAACTGGGACAAATGGGCATATAAGTTACATGGATTTTAATTACAGTAGCATGCATTATTTAAAAACTATAATGGCTGAAAACTGAAAAATAATGTTTTTTTTCCCAAATGTTTTCCTATTTTCCCATTAAAACACATTTAGAATAAGATAATTCTTGGCATAATGTCCCACCTAAAGAAAGCCTAATTGGTGGCGAAAAAAACAAGATATAGTTCATTTTATTGCGATAAGTAATGATAAAGTTATAGGCGAATGAATGGAAGGAGCGCTGAAAGGTGAAAATTGCTCGGATGCTGAAGGGGTAAAACCCCTCAGTTGTGAAGTGGTTAACAGGCAATTTATTGACAAGCTGTGAAAATACTATCTAGGAGAAAACTCAGGAAAAAAAAGTGAATTGCATATGTGCCATCGTGTCTAATTCTCAAAGGGCCTGGAATGACTGAATGCAACCGCAAGACAAGCACAGGATAAAATACTGACTTGCATTTATTGTGCAACCAGATGCATGCAGAGGAGGCCCCTGTTAAGAAACACTCCCACCTCACAGCTGCTTTGCGAGTTACGCCCACATCATCAGAGGTGGTCTGCAGGGGGCTGCAGGGAGGCCGGTGATTGTGCCATTCAGACTTCCTTATTTCAATATTCCTGGCATCTGATGTCATCAGGCCATTCTTCCCAGAATCCCAGCATGCACACAGCCTCCTCCAACTCCTAAGCATTACTGGAATAGCCAGGCCCTCTCATTTGTGCTGATCATTGACCAATCAGCTCTGTATGGAGCAGGGGGAGTGGCTAAAACTTGATCTCTGGCCCTTGTTTGCATAGTTTTTGTGTGCAGAATCCACTATTTGCGTCAATTGCATCCAGTTTGCATCCAGTGCAGATTGGACTGCGGTGTTCTAGCAGGGTGCATATGGGAGGAGCGGTGGTTGCCAATCTGTTGCATGGCAATGGGTGGCCACTCCCCTGCTCCACCCATCTCTGCATCTCAGCATGAATGAGAGACCGGTTGTTCTGGTGGCGCTTAGGAGTGGTAGGAGGCTGCGTGCATGCTGGGAAGAATGACCTGATGACATCAGATGCAAGGAATATTGAAATCAGGAAGTCTGAATGGTGCAGTCACCGGCCTTCCTGCATCCCTCAGTAGACCACCTCTGATGATGTGAGAATAACTTGTGAAACAGCTGTAAGGTGGGTGGAGCATCTCCAAAAAGGGGCCTCCTCTGCATGCAGGAAGAGATGCCTGTTGTGGACCCTCTCCATGGCCAGCTCAGTCCCTTGACCTCAACCCTATTGAGCATTTGTGGGACAAAGTTGGAAAATCCCTTCAAAGCGTGGAAACGCCACCATCCAATCTGACCCAACTTAGAGCTTCCAATATGTCAGGATAGGCCAACATTCCTCAGCAACGGGATCAGCATATTGTTGCATGCATTGTTGCATTGTTTTCATGCCAAGAATAATATCAGCTGTGGTCAGAACTAACAACTTATGCTCTGATCACAGGGAATATTCTTGGCATGGACTCAACAAGATGCTGATACCGTTGCTGAGGAACCTTATACTGTATATATAAACGTTCTATATACACTGAGTGGCCACTCTCTGATATCGAAATGGTACACCCAGGGGCGTAACTAAGCCCCACCAGGCCCCCCTGCAAAATTTCAGAGCGGGCCCCCCCTGGGGCCCGCTCGTGGCCGGTTTTTGGGGGCTGGAGGGGTGGCAGCATGAGGGGAAAGCCTTGCCCACAGTCGGCCGGGAGAGGGGAAGTTCCCCCCCTCTCCCTCACCTCGGGGCTCTCCCCTCTGCGCCCCCCTCCAGCTAGTGAATGTGTGTGGGCAGCGGGCAGCAGCGGCGGCGGGATACATACCCTCTTCCTTGCGTTCCATCGCCACCTTCTCGCTCTAGCGGCTGACGTCACTTCCGGAAGCGGAAGTGACGTCAGCCGCTAGAGCGAGAAGGCGGCGATGGAACGCAAGGAAGAAGGTATGTATCCTGACTCCGCTGCTGCCCGCTGCCCACACACGTTAACTAGCTGGAGGGGAGCGCAGAGGGGAGAGCCCCGAGGTGAGGGAGAGGGGGGGAACTACCCCTCTCCCCGCCGACTGTGGGCAAGGCTTTTCCCTCATGCTGCCACCCCTCCAGCCCCCAAAAAACGGCCCTGAGCGGGCCCCAGCGGGGGGGCCGGGCCCCCCCGCGGGCGCAGGCGCTGCAGGGCCTATTGTTACGCCCCTGGGTACACCTGACCAACTTGTTATTAGCTGTTTTTGACCACTCTGTATTATGTTTATATTTCTTTTGTGCAAACATCTTTTGTATGGGAATAGGTAGGTATTAATATCTTAATAACAGCTATGTTAGAATTTCCGGCCTGTCTTCTCTGCCCGAAACGTTTCTCTTCTCCTCTGGGTCTGCATGGAAAATGTCAGTGGCCACTCTTCGCAGCGTACCTCTACATCTCCGTTCCTCCACTTCCTACTGTAATGGCTCCTCTGAGACCCCGATAAGGAAAAACACACCTCATCAATTTCTCTAATGACTCCTCAGGAAGATTGCAGGTTGAATTTAGGACATTTTAACAACATTTCCATTTGTGAACTGTCAAAGCCCCCGCGGTGGCGATTTATGGGCGACTTCACAAAGCAAAAATTAAGCTCGAGCTCAAGGTCGAGTTTTGTTGTCATGTCATTAAAAATAAGTGGTAGAAAAAAAAAATCATTTTGCATAAAATTTCAGTGAGGAGTAAATAAGATTCAGAAAAAAAGCTTTAATGGTACAAATTGATATTTTCCATATTTTATTTTGTATTATAAAGACCAGTAACAGGAAACAAAAAAATCTTTCAAGGCAATAATATACTGTACTTAACCACTTCACAACTGAGGGGTTTTACCCCTTGAGCACCAGAGCAATTCTCACCTTTCAGTGCTCCTTCCATTCATTCATCTATAACTATATCATTACTTATCACAATGAAATGAACTATATCTTGTTTTTCCGCCACCAATTAGGCTTTCTTTAGGTGGGACATTATGCCAAGAGTTATTTTATTCTAAATGTGTTTTAATGGGAAAATAGGAAAAAATGTGGGAAGAAATTCATTATTTTTCATTATTTTTTTTGGCCATTATAGTTTTTAAATAATGCATGCTACTGTAATTAAAACCCATGGAATGTATTCGCCCATTTGCCCCGGTTATAAAACTGCTTAAATTATGTCCCTATCACATCATGTTTGGCGCCAATATTTTATTTGGAAATAAAGATGCATTTTTTTCAGTTTTGCGTCCATCCCTAATTACAAGCCCATAGTTTATAAAGTAACAGTGTTATACCCTCTTGCCATAAATATTTAAAAAGTTCAGTCCCTAAGGTAACTATTTATGTATTTTTTGTATTGTATTTTTTTTTCTAATTACAAAAAAAAAAAATTGGGGAGTGTGGGAGGTAATGAGTTAATTTATATTGCAAAACTAATGTATTTGTATATGAAAAATGCTTTAGGGTGTAGTTTTACTATTTGGCCACAAGATGGCCACAGTAACTTTTTGCTCATGCGACCTGTAAGCGTCGGAAGGACGCTTACAGGAAGAGCAATGAGGCTGGGAAACTTTTTTTTTCCCCACAATGATCGCGCTGCTTCTCACAGAAGCAGCTGATCATTGCGGGGGGCTTTTTGCTCATGCAACCTGTAAGCGTCGGATGGACGCTTACAGGAAGAGCAATGAGGCTGGGAAACTTTTTTTTTTCCCCACAATGATTGCGCTGCTTCTCACAGAAGCAGCCGATCATTGCGGGGGGGCTTAGACCAGCGGGAACATTTTTTCCCGTCCATTGATCTCCGGGCGAGCAGCCGGCGGCGTGCAAGAGCGTGGGAGTGCGCGCACGAGCGAGTGGGAGAGCGGACAGCGGCGGTAGCGGTGGGAGGTGTGGATATCTCCGTCCCTGGTGTTGACAGGGTGGAAAAAGTGGCGGAGATATCCGCACCTGTGGGGGTAAAGTGGTTAAATAGACTCTGTAACAAAATTTTCAGCCTTATTTCTTCTATCCTATAAGTTCCTATACCTCTTCTAATGAGGTCTGGATTACTGCAGCCTTTTCTAGTTGCACTGTCTCTGTAATATATCTAATCGTCTTTCGATTGTCAAGCAAAACACATGCATTAACATTTACCAAGGTTACTTTTTATTGAAGGCTTGCTTCACTGTACGTGACGTAACATCATAGCCATTATAGAAAATAAAGGTAATTTTAAGAGGGTTTTTTTTTTTAGATAAAATATTCTTGAAACTGTCTTCAATGTTACTGACTTTACTGGACCTTTCTGTGTGCCAAAAAGGGTACCCGTGCAAGCAAAGAGGGTGGAGGTGGAATGGCCCAGTTTTCTTTAATCAAGTTAATTACAGGTTGAGAGGTAGGTGCGTAATGTAAACTTTCTGTACGTATAGCCATAAAAAAGAAAGAACATTGAGATGGTGCAATTACAAATCAATGATAAATAAGAAGGTAAAACTTTAGAACTATGCAGGGAAAAATAATTAAAAAAAAAACACTCTCTTGGAAAAAAACAAAACAAAACAGACTACATGCAAGTTAGATGCAAAGGCACGGCCAAAACAAGATGCAGCATGTCTGCCAACCAGCCCTGCCTAACTATTCCTGTAAAAGCACAGCGATCACTGATTCAGTGTTGGCACGGGGATGAAGGACCTCCGTATGGCCGTTTCACGCTGCTGGCCCATGCTCACCCTGAGTGTAAAATTGTTGTTGTTGCTTTTTTACTCCAGGGAGCAGTAGAAGCTTGCTTATCTCTAGTTCATCGGCAAAGGCAAGAATCTCCTTGTGCTTTTGCCTTCAATATGAATCAGTAAAGGAATTGCAATAGTAATGTCGATACTAATCTTTACCAATATTTTACTATGGCCTAACCTAACCTTCCTGTCACACAAGCCTTTCCGCCGATGCCTGACCCTATGGACTCTACGGCCAATACCTAACCCTAAGGCCCCCTTGCCAGTGCCTAACCCTATGCACTTACAATATGGGTGCAGCCATAGGTGCATATGTTAATAGCAGGCTGGGGCTGCCCATTATATAAACTGCAGCTTCAAACATGTAGCCCCAGTTTGTATAGTGGACAACCCCATCGCCCAAATTAACTGCTGATTACAGCTATTAATGTGGGGGGCCTAGGGTGGCACCCATAATACCTGGGCATTGGAGGTGCCCATGTTAACTGCTTCAGGGCTATGTTACAGACGTTGAGTGACAACAGAGCTATGCTACAGAGACCTAATGACCACAGCGCCGTGGTACCAAGCTGAGCAACCAACCACACAACAATGTTATCGAGAACAAAGACCAAGTGACCACATGCTCACATTTCTGGAGAGTAAGTGAGCACATGGCTATCTTTCTTAATAAACACAGGGAAATATTACAGAGAACCAATGACCACAAGGCCATGTTACAGAGACCAAGTGACCACTGGTTCAAGTTTCAGGAACTAAATGACCACTATAAAATCCCTGCTAATTGCAGCCTGAAAAAAATAGCTTTCTGTTGATTGGGAAGTAGTGATGTATAAAGACAGGGGCATAACTATAGGGGAGCAGCTTCTGCAATTGCAAGGGGGGGGGGGGGGCAGAGCTGTAAGGGGCCCCAACTACGAACCTTCTCTTCCTCCGATACAAGAAACTATTCTTCAGATCAGATGTTTTGTGGATACACTTGTCATGTTGTGGAAATCATGATGACCACACTTGTTTTATGACTTGTGAGATGGGCCCCAAGGCTGTGAAGGGTGCCAAGAGGATGCAAGGGAAGGGGTGTAAACATTATGGGGGAAATACAAGTTTTGCAGGGGGGGGGGGGGGGGGGCACGAACTGTAGTAATGCAACTGTGTAAAGGTGATTATGTGGCTAAGCTAAAGTACTGAATATCCCTATAAGCCAACCTTAAAAAGGAGGAGATGCATCTCCACTGGGCAAGGATGGGCTAATTAACCTCCTTGGCGGTAATCCCGAGCTGAGCTCGGGCTATGCCGCCGCGGAGGATTGCTCAGGGCCTGGTGGGCCGATTTGCATAATTTTTTTTCAAACACGCAGCCAGCACTTTGCTAGCTGCGTGTTTGTTGCTCGGGTAGCGGCGGATCGCCACTCGCCGCCGATCCGCCGCTACTCGACGCGAAAGAGGGCCCCCCCGCAGACCCCTTGAGCAGCCTGGCCAATCACCGCCAGGCTGCGCTATGGGGTGGATCAGGACTCCCCCTGACGTCACGACGTCAATGACATCATTGCGATCGTCGCAATGGTGACGGAGGAAGCCCATACAGGAAATCCCATTCAGAACGGGATTTCCTGTTGGGATTTTGCACCAGCAGCGATCGAAGCGTATGGGTGGACGCCGCAGGGAGGGGGGAAGCCTGTAGCTAGCGCTAGGCTAGCTACATCTTAAAAAAAAAAATTAGACAAAAAAACTCCTCCCACGGCTGTGCGCCGCAATAAATCATAACGGCAGGGAGGTTAAATGATTTTTTAAAGTAATTCAGTTTATTTTGAATGAACTGGAGTACCCTCCGCCGCTATAAGAGCAATGAGTTCACGCTCGTTCGGAATGCTAAACTGGAAACAATTACATGTTGAAAATGACTTTGAAATGTTATCTGTCTCTGAAGGCTAAAACAACAGTATTGACCTTGCTGGATATTAAACCTCATATAAAAGCTTTTAATTTGCGATTCGCTTGTCGGTAAAGAGCAGCGGCATTAAGCACAATGCCTGGTGTCGTCCCGCGGCCCCCACGTACAATATCAGCGCTGAGGAACGCTTGTTTCAGTTATGTCACAGTAATAAAGGGTAGAATGATAAAATGCTGGTTGGGAATTATAGCCTCAAGCCTATTTATAACTCATACTGTCATTTACAGTTCTTCAACCTTTCTTTACTAGTAAGAATGTCGCAGTATTATAGCAAAAGTACAAGATATAAGGCCCTGGTGATGACCGTAATCTTCTAATTACGAATTTTGAATACATTTTTGCAATCACGGCCATAGGTACTTACGATTTGGACATTAAAATTTGGATAGCCCATTCATAACCGTTTCTGGTTGAACTCGATGTACGGATGTCTTTTTTCAACCCAAATAACTATGTAACTATGTAATTTTGCGTAAATTTTGTGTTATTTCATGCCAACTTAAAGAGAACCTGAACTAAAAATAAAAGGTCAAAATAACCATACACAGATCATACTTACCTCCAGTGTAGTCTACTCAATCTCTTTCTCCTCTTCTGCGTCCCATTTGTCCACTGTGATCAGTGAAGTTCTCTGTCCTCTATTTTAAACATGGCCATTACCCCCAAAACAGCTTCCTGGTCAGCACACTGTTAAACTGTAATATCACCCACTTGAGCCATATGGAAACATGGACATTACCCTGCACATTCAGTTATAACTGACAGCTGCTGATATATAACTGACAGCGACTGGTATATTTTTCTTTCCTGACAAATCTTGTCAGAACTGGAAGGGATTGCTGTAAGAAGAAATTGGTGAGCTTCTGAGAGGAACTGACGGTGAGGTTAGTATGTAATATTCATTTGCAGCTACATCATGTGTTTATTTTAAATAATTTTACTTGCTTCAGATTCCCTTTAAGCAGTTAATAGCAAAGCTCCTGTACATGCTATCATCACCAAAATTGCTATGTATGTTAAAGAGAATCTGTACTGTAAAATTCTTACAATAAAAAGCATACCATTCTATTCATTATGTTCTCCTGGGCCCCTCTGTGCTGTTTCTGCCACTCCCTGCTGCAATCCTGGCTTGTAATTGCCATTTGTATGCAGTGTTTACAAACAAAAGACATAGCAAGTGATAGGCTGAGAGTAACTCAGTGTGAGAGTCATACAGAGTATGCAGGGGGCCTGGAGAGGGTGTGTATAGCTTCTATCCAATCACAAGCAGCACAGCACATTCAAGCTTGACTGCCTCAGCCCGACAGACCCAACAGAGGAGAGAAGATTAGATCATATAACAGAGATAATACAGCCACTGTGCAACTAGGAAAGGCTACAGTTAGACAGAGCACATTAGAACAGGTATAGGAACTTATAGGATAGAAGAAATAAGGATGAAAATTTTGTTACAGAGTCTCTTTAAGGAACGTGTTCGTCCCGATCTATGGCAAGCTATTGTAGACCAGCATACAGTAGACAGCAAGATGCACTCCTTCATACCTTTAAGGTGTCCGTTAATGATCAAATCTTGTTTGTACAGTCTTGCCACTTAACCCTTTTAGGAAGAGGCCCTTCAAGGAATGCCCTTGTAGTCTTTACATTAAACATTAAAGAGGACTCCTCTTAGAGGAGCTGTCAGCCATACTATCTCAGAAAAAAAACCACATATATAAGTAGATAGATACTTGCTCTACTTAAACAGCATATGTATTGCACTGTCCACCAGGGATGCTCACCGGATGGAAATGACATCAAGATTGGCTTCAAAATAGACACAGCCGAATGATTCGGATTTCATCCTTGTAATTAAACACCTGAGCGGGTGTGCGAGAGGGGGTTACACTTACCTAGCAGGCATCTTCTTTAACCCGTCCCATGGGGCCTGCCACTCACTCTGCATTCCAAGCTGCGGTCACGTGATTTCAAACACTTCCTCCTTCTGGGTTGAAGGAGGAAGTGTAGCAGTCATGTGACGCGACTTAAAAACGCAGAGTGGAACGGTTTAAAGAAGATGCCTGCTAGGTAAGTTTAACCCCCTCTCGCACACCCGCTCAGGTGCTTTAATTACCTGGATGAAATCAAAATGAAACTCGTTCAGATTTCATCCGGTGAGCATCCCTGCTGTCCACATTTTGATTTTAGTGATTTTTCTATAGTAAAAAAAAAAAAGAGAAAACCCTTCTTAGGATTTTCCATCTTAACTGTGTCTATTTTGAAGCCAATCTTGATGTAATTTCCTCCCTTACTCTCCTCTGCCTGATTGTGTATGCATGGCCCGCCCTCCTCCTAGTCTTCAGACACTCCCACCCAGCTCTGCAATAGAAAGTGCATTGTCTCAGCATGAGAAATATTGACCAATCAGAGAGTAACAGAGATGTGGGAGGGTAAAACAGGAGGGAAAGAGGCTTCAGCCAACCAGGCTGCATTAGTTATTGTCTGAGGGGAAAGTAAGGAAGAAAAAAAGAAAACCCAGCATGCCCTGCAACTTCATTTGTGCGGCAATGTACCAAATAAGAGCCAGGGAAACAGGGAAATGAACTTTTATGGAAAAGAAAAATTAGAGTCATTAACTTTTGTATTGCCTGGTTAGAATCCTTATTACTTGTTTACCAGATAAAAATAAAGAATTCATTTTTGATTTTTATGCCCGACAGTTACACTTTACAGACATTTTTTTTAATAAATGAGAAGAAGAACTGCAATGACAGTAAAGTAATATTTAGCCTAGGGCTAGGAGAAAACTCAGGAGAAAAAAAGTTATTTGCAAATGGGCCAAGGTGTCAGCAGTAAAGATTTTGCCACCTGTGATACATTTAAAAATGTAAATCAGGGTGAGGAAAGTCAAAACAATGACTACATCATTAATAAATTAATACACTTGGCGGCGGGCGCCCTACTGACAGATTGCCATATGGTAGATTGTCTGTAAGTTGAGTCCTGCGTTAAACATCAGTGGTGCTCATCGGGATTCCGGACATCCGGATTAACCGGATATCCAAACTTTTTTTCCACTAGCTGACCAGATTCGGATTCCGGATACCTGGGCCCAAATCCGAATAGCACTATACGGATATTTGGTCGCATACCCGGATATCCGTGGATATCCGGCGGATATCCGAATCTGAATACTGTAACTAAGGAGTTGACATCATTGAGCCAATCAGAGGGTTCCCAGCAGAAGCCCTAGCAACCAATCACAGAAGAGAACCCTGGCCAGCCCTACCTGACCTCATTGAGCCAATCAGAGGGCTCCCAGCCTAAGCCCTAGCACCCAATCACAGAAAGGAACCCTGGGCAGGCCCCCCTGTATAATGAGGAGGGCTGCCATGATGAGAAATCTCATCCTTGCTTGAGAATGCTCACTGAGAGACATGCTCCAGTGCTGCTGGCCTAGCAAGTGCTGTATACAGTGATAAACCTAAAGCTGTTCAGTGATTAACACCTTCACTATCACTACACTATTGTTCTATTTCATTCAGTGACAGTCAGAGTGTGTGCTGCATGCAGCTGCTATGTGTCTGTGTGTGTGATGTGCACAGACCAGGCCAGCTGCTGTCTGCTGGCCAGCTATTAGCCTTAGCTACAGTATATGTTAGGTTAGGGAATATGATTACTGTGTTATTGTGTAGTTAGTACTGTAGTACTGCAGTCAGTGCTAGTTAGTTGTTAGAGTAATAGTACTACTGTGTTAGCAGAACTGCTGTGCTGTGAGCAGTGCCAGTGTGACATTTAGTGTGCACTAGTGTCTTCTCCTCTGCTGTCTGACTGTTACTTGGCACTTGGCACGTGGCACTTGGCAGGTGGCACTTGTCACGCGTCATGTGACACGTGCCAAGTAGTGTTGGGCGAACACCTAGATGTTCGGGTTCGCGAACGTTCGCCGAACATCGCCGCGATGTTCGGGTGTTTGCGCCGAACTCCGAACATAATGGAAGTCAATGGGGACCCGAACTTTCGTGCTTTGTAAAGCTTCCTTACATGCTACATACCCCAAATTTGCAGGGTATGTGCACCTTGGGAGTGGGTACAAGATGAAAAAAAATATTTGAAAAAGAGCTTATAGTTTTTGAGAAAATTGATTGTAAAGTTTCAAAGGAAAAACTGTCTTTTAAATGTGGAAAATGTCATGTTTGTTTGCACAGGTAACATGCTTTTTGTCGCCATGCAGTCATAAATGTAATACAGAGAAGAGGTTCCAGGAAAAGGGACCGGTAACGCTAACCCAGCACCAGCAGCAGCACACGTGATGGAACAGGAGGAGGCGCAGGAGGAGAAGGCCACGCTTTTTGAGACACAAAAACCCAGGCCTTGCATGAGGACAAGAAGCGTGCGGATAGCATGCTTTGTACCGCCATGCAGTCATAAATGTAATAAAGATAAGAGGTTCCATAAACAGGGACCGGAAACGCTAACCCAGCAGCAGCACACGTGATGTAACAGGAGGAGGCGCAGGAGGAGAAGGCCACGCTTTGAGACACAACAACCCAGGCCTTGCAGGAGGACAAGAAGCGTGCGGATAGCATGCTTTTTACCGCCATGCAGTCATAAATGTAATAAAGATGAGAGGTTCCATAAACAGGGACCGGCAACGCTAACCCAGCAGCAGCAGCAGCACACGTGATGGAACAGGAGGAGGCGCAGGAGGAGAAGGCCACGCTTTGAGACACAACAACCCAGGCCTTGCATGAGGACAAGAAGCGTGCGGATAGCATGCTTTTTACCGCCATGCAGTCATAAATGTAATAAAGATGAGAGGTTCCATAAACAGGGACCGGCAACGCTAACCCATCACAGATGGTCATTGTTCATGTTACTTGGTTGGGGTCCGGGAGTGTTGCATAGTCGTTTCCAATCCAGGATTGATTCATTTTAATTTGAGTCAGACGGTCTGCATTTTCTGTGGAGAGGCGGATACGCCGATCTGTGACGATGCCTCCGGCAGCACTGAAACAGCGTTCCGACATAACGCTGGCTGCCGGGCAAGCCAGCACCTCTATTGCGTACATTGCCAGTTCGTGCCAGGTGTCTAGCTTCGATACCCAATAGTTGAAGGGTGCAGATGGATTGTTCAACACAACTACGCCATCTGACATGTAGTCCTTGATATTCTTCTCCAGGCGATCGGTGTTGGAGGTGGATCTGCACGCTTGCTGTTCTGTGGGCTGCTGCTGCATGGGTGTCAGAAAATGTTCCCACTCCAAGGACACTGCCGATACCATTCCCTTTGGGGCACTAGCTGCAGCTTGTGTTGTTTGCTGCCCTCCTGGTCGTCCTGGGTTTGCGGAAGTCAGTCTGTCGGCGTACAACTGGCTAGAAGAGGGGGAGGATGTCAATCTCCTCTCTAAAGTCTCCACAAGGGCCTGCTGGTATTCTTCCATTTTGACCTGTCTGACTCTTTCTTCAAGCAGTTTTGGAACATTGTGTTTGTACCGTGGATCCAGAAGGGTATAAACCCAGTAATTGGGTGGGTCGCGTTCAATGCAGTCTAGCATGAATTGAGCCATGTGTGCCAGAGTCCTGCCAGAATCCTCATCATCCTCTTGTGAGCGTTGTGATAGTTGTTGTGATGCATCATAGTCGTCACCTTCTTCCTGGTCTGCTTCTGCTGACCATTCGCGCTGAATTGTGGAAGTCCAACGTGCACCGCTCTGGCCCTCGTCAGTGGTGACATGAAATTCCTGCTCCAACTCCAGCTGTTCCTCCTCCTCTTCTTCGTCATAGCTGCTGGGGCCAGCGTTTCCTGAGGCGGATGGCCTGATGTTGGTACCATCACGCTGATCGTTTTCTCCTTCAGATTCCCCCAGTTGCATCATGACAGCTTTTTCCTTGATTTTCAACATTGACCTCTTCAGTAAACACAGCAGTGGTATGGTAATGCTGACTGAAGAGTTGTCACTGCTCACAAGCAACGTGGCCTGCTCAAAATTTTGGAGGACTTGGCAGAGGTCCAACATGTTGGCCCAATCGGATCCACAGAAGCTTGGCAGCTGTCCGGATGCACCTCGGTACTGCGCCGTCATGTACTGGACCACTGCACTCTTCTGCTCGCAAAAGCGGGCTAGCATGTGCAGCGTAGAATTCCAGCGCGTAGGGACATCACACAGCAAGCGATGGTGGGGGAGATTGAAGCGCTCCTGCATCTTGGCAAGTGCCCCCGAAGCAGTACTGGAATTTCTACAATGTTTGGCCACTCGTCGCACCTTCAACAGAAGATCGGCCACGCCTGGGTATGTCCTCAGGAACCGCTGAACTACTAGGTTCATCACGTGCGCCAGGCAAGGGATGTGTGTCAGCTTAGCCAACCTTAAAGCGCGAATGAGATTACTCCCATTATCACACACAACCATGCCCGGTTTCAGGTCCAGCGGTGCCAGCCACAAATCCGTCTGTTCCTTTATTCCCCTCCAAATTTCCTCCCCTGTGTGCTGCTTATCCCCAAGGCAGATCAGCTTCAGCAACGCTTGCTGACGCATGCCAACAGCTGTGCTGCACTGCTTCCACGATCCTACTGCTGCTGGTGCTGGGTTAGCGTTTCCGGATGAGGTACAGCTTTGAGATGCGTTGAAGGAGAAGGAGTCAGAGAGGTAGGTGCTGCTGTTGTTATCCAGTGGGAGGGACGGCGGTGCAGCTGTTTGCGGCGTGGGCAACACCCGCGCCGTAGCAGGTGAGGAATCGCTGCCAGGCTCCACAAGGTTCACCCAGTGCGCGGTAAGGGAGATGTATCGACCCTGGCCGAACGCACTCGTCCAGGTGTCAGTGGTGAGGTGAACCTTGCAGGCAACGGCATTCTTCAAGCTTCGGGTTATTTTGCTGACCACGTGCTCATGCAACTCAGGCACTGCAGAGCGCGCAAAATGGTAGCGGCTGGGAACCACGTAACGTGGGATGGCCACTGACATCATGCCCTTGAAGCTGTTTGTCTCCACCACTCGATATGGCAGCATTTCGCAGGCCAGAAGCTTGGCTATGCTGGCTGTTACTGCCACGGCCCGGGGGTAATTTGCTGGCAATTTCCTCTTGCGATCAAACATCTCCGAGACAGACAACTGAATTGTAGGGCTGCACACTGAAGGGCTGTTGGTTGTTGTGTTTGATGAACACTGGGAGACCTCAAGAGCACTACTCCGGAAAGTGACAGTGTCAGCGTCTGATGTTTGTGAATGTTGTGAACCACGCAATGGCTGGGCTACTGCTGCTGCTGAGGCGGGTCTGGTGGTGAGTCTGGGGACCCCAAGGGAGGCAGTGTTGCTGGTACCCTGTCCTGCCGCGTTTGCCCACATTGAGTGGGATGTTTGGATAGCATGTGGCGGCTCATGCTGGTGGTGGAGAGGTTGTTAATACTTTTCCCCCTGCTCAGGCGGGTCTTGCACACCTTGCAAATCGCCATAGTACCATCCTCAGTGCAGTCTTCAAAGAAAGCCCAGACTTTGGAGCACCTGCCTTGCTGGCGATTTCTGTTTGTGCCTCTTTTGCCTCTCACTTGAACTTCCACGCTTGTGGTGCCTGAAATTGCGCGCCGCCTACCTTGTGGCACAAGGCAAACTCGTGCAGCAGTGGGTTCTTCAACAGACTCATCTGTGCTGCTGCTACGACGGCGATGTTCTCGTTCACAAACAAAATCTGGGTCTATGTCCACATTGTCCATACCCTCCTCTTCCATCTCCTGAAACTCGTCATATGTCATTGTGGGGGGCCGCCGCCGTGGAGTAGAGCTCCCCAGAACAACCTCTGCGCAGCTCACTCCAACGTCGTCTTCCAGATCTTCTCGGCCGACCTCCTGCAATTGCAACCCCTCCTGCCCAACTTGCTCTGGGATTTGGGTTTCCGAGTCCTCCTCGGACTCGCCTTGTATTTCAGTGCGCGGTGCATTTCCCACAGTTAATGGTTGTGAATCCGGGCACAACATTTCTGGCTGTTCCTCCATTGACCTTTGAAAGGTGGAAGTTTGGTGGGCTGGGAATAGCTCCTGCGAATACCCCATTGTGTCCTGAGGTAATTCATCGGACTGGTTATCTGGCAGTTGTGTGCATGGTGTCGCTGCCGGTTGTGTCAGCTTTGTGCCCACTGGCTCCTTGTAACTGGCTGAGGACTCGGACCTCGTGCGTGATGTGCTGGTGCTGCTTAACCCACTGCTGGACGTTTGAGAGGTCATCCAAGTAATTATCTGGTCCTGTTCTTTTGGATTTGTGAGGGTTGTTGTCCTGGACAACATGGGCGGTATTGAGTGGGTTTTCTTGGGTGCTCCCCTGTGGCCTGTACGTGAACCGTCAGGGGAAACACCTCTTCCCTTGCCCGTCCCTCTTTCACTGGATTTCTTCCTCATTTCACTTATCCTTAAAGTACACGCTGACTGGCAGCAGTACAGTGGCAGTACCGAAATGCTATACAGTGGTGGGTGAGCGGTGTACCACTATTTCCAGCAGCGACACAGAGCACAATGCTATACAGTGGCGGGTGAGCGGTGTACTACTGTTCCCAGCAGACATAGAGTGGCAGTAAACACAATGCTATATAGTGTGGCTGAGCAAGGTACACAGAGTGGCAGTAAACACAATGCTATATAGTGTGGCTGAGCGAGCGGTGTACTACTATTCCCAGCAGACACAAAGTGGCAGTAAACAGAATGCTATATAGTGTGGCTGAGTGAGGTACACCGAGTGGCAGTAAACACAATGCTATATAGTGTGGCTGAGCGAGCGGTGTACTACTATTCCCAGCAGACACAGAGTGGCAGTAAACACAATGCTATATAGTGTGGCTGAGCGAGCGGTGTACTACTATTCCCAGCAGACACAGAGTGGCAGTAAACATAATGCTATATAGTGTGGCTGAGCGAGCGGTGTAGTACTGTTCCCAGCAGACACAGAGTGGCAGTAAACACAATGCTATATAGTGTAGCTGAGCGAGGTACACAGAGTGGCAGTAAACACAATGCTATATAGTGTGGCTGAGCGAGCAGTGTACTACTGTTCCCAGCAGACACAAAGTGGCAGTAAACAGAATGCTATATAGTGTGGCTGAGCGAGGTACACAGAGTGGCAGTAAACAGAATGCTATATAGTGTGGCTGAGCGAGCGGTGTACTACTATTCCCAGCAGACACAGAGTGGCAGTAAACAGAATGCTATATAGTGTGGCTGAGCGACGTACACAGAGTGGCAGTAAACAGAATGCTATATAGTGTGGCTGAGCGAGCGGTGTACTACTATTCCCTGCAGACACAGAGTGGCAGTAAACAGAATGCTATATAGTGTGGCTGAGCGAGGTACACAGAGTGGCAGTAAACACAATGCTATATAGTGTGTCTGAGCGAGCGGTGTACTACTATTCCCAGCAGCGACACAATGACTGGGGGGACCCTGGCTAGCGTGGCTGGAGCGCGAACTACCCTGCCTGCCTACCCAAAGCTAAACCCACAGACAAATGGCGGAGATATGACGTGGTTCGGGTATTTATTTACCCGAACCACGTGACAGTTTGGCCAATCAGAGCGCGTTCGGGTCCGAACCACGTGACCCGTTCGGCCAATCACAGCGCTAGCTGAACGTTCGGGGAACGTTCGGCCATGCGCTCTTAGTTCGGCCATGTGGCCGAACGGTTTGCCGAACACCATCAGGTGTTCGGCCGAACTCGAACATCACCCGAACAGGGTGATGTTCTGCAGAACCCGAACAGTGGCGAACACTGTTCGCCCAATACTAGTGCCAAGTGACACGTGTCACTGCCAAGTGCCATGTCCGGCATGCTCCTGGCAGACATTACACCTGCTGCTGCTGCATTGCCCTGCTTCTGCTGCCTTTGCTGCTCCCACCGCCAGGGTGCCACAGGCCCCTGCTGCTGTGCTGATACCACCTATATTTAACCCAAAACACAATCGCTGTGTTATGTTTTGGCTGAAAACTGTCATGTCCCAGTTGTGCGGTTGGACTTTGGAAACAATGTGGGCTGCACGACCGCTGTCTGGAACCTAGTGCTGATGTTATTTTTTTTTGGGGGGGGGGGGTGATTTTAAGTCCCCACATCATCAATTAGTGTTTCCCTTTAAAAAAATAAGATGCTACATGCCTAATTTATCCTGAAAAAACATTTTAAAAGCAATTTAATGGCCACTTCCGGGTTTCTATCCGGATATCTGAATCCGGGCAGATATCTCGGATACTGGGTTCGGATATCCGATTCTATTTGGATATCTGAACGTTCGGATATCCGATCCAGATATCTGGGTATCCGGACCTGGATCAATTTGGATTTTGAAAAGGGGTATCTGAGCAGCACTGTTAAACATGGTGAAATGTTGATAAATGATTTTGCTTTGGGGCCACTCTACATTTGGACATATAGTATAAGCCAGGCCTTTTCATTGTTTTGCTTTCAATGTGCTTTATAAGTGTTTTACAGGATTTATAACGGTAGCAGGAAAAAAGGGCGGCGGTCTGAGGGTGGATGAAAAGGGCGCCGCCATAGACTCTAATGCAATTATCGTTAACAGGGCAAAAAAAGCAGAAAAAAGGGCGCCAGCTGAGGGTGGATGAAAAGGGCGCCGCCATAGACTCTAATGCAATTATCGTTAACAGGGCAAAAAAAGCAGAAAAAAGGGTGCTGTGATAAATATCGTTAACAACATTACAACATTAAAGTTTTAGAAGTATGTTATTGTTTTAGAAGCTTGCAACATTATAGTTTTTATCATATTATTTTGTTTGTATGTACAGAGTTTACGTTATCAAAGATATTATCGTTTCTATGTGTTAAAGGGTGTTTCTGCGGAGGGAGTGGTTAGGGTTAGGCACCACCAGAGGGAGTGGTTAGGGTTAGGCACAACCAGGGGGGGGGGGGTTAGGGTTAGGCACCACACCGGTGGCGGTTCGTTTTAGGCAACACCAGGAGGGGGGTTAGGGTTAGACACCACCCGGGGTAGGGTTAGGCACAAACGGGGGGGGGGGGTAGGGTTAGGCACCACCCAGGGGGGGTGGTTAGGGTTAGGCGCTACCAGCTTACTGTCTGTGCTGTAAAATATAAATAATGTTACTCTTTAAGTTACATTCAGTAAAGCTACTCTTTAAATAGGAACTGTAACTCAGGATTGAACTTCATCCCAATCAGTAGTTGATATTCCCTTTTCCCATGAGAAATCTTTGCCTTTTGGAATAAATGATCGGGGGGGGGGGGGGTCTGTATGGCTGATATTACGGTGAAACCCCTCCCACAGTGTGATGTCATGTCCATGGTCCTGACAGTTTCCTGCCTGTGAACCTCATTGCATTGTGGGAAATAACTTTTTCCAACTGCCAAGCAAGCAATATCTCCCTTTGTGCATAGAACTCTCAGTAATGAACATTCCGTACAGATCACCTGGCAGAACTAAAGATGTCACCACCAGTGCTAAATACCAGAATGTAAATCAGAGAGAGGAAAGATTTTACAATGGGAAAACACTGACTAAATCATTTATACATAAATATTGTAAACAATAAGCAATTTTATTCATGATGTTATTTTTACATCAGTTCCTCTTTAAATGCTTTCTGGTTGCTGACAGCCGCTTATTAGAACTACGTTGAACATTCAGGCGGCAACAGAAAAAAATGTTGGCAAGAAAACCACCATGTTTCCAGGTCATCTGGAACTCTGTCTCTCCCTCTCTCCTTCTCTCTCTCTAATGAGCAATTTAGCTGAGTCCAATATCATGTTTTATGCAATGCGGTTGCCTCTAACTGGATCAGAAACGACGAGCAATGTTCCAGTGATTAAAGAAACATGGCATGGAAATTCATAGAAAAAGGAACGCTCTGGAGATGAAGGCGTAGTCAGCAGGCCGTACGTCAGACAGCTCCATATTACGTGGAGACATTGTGAGAAACTACAAAGCTCGTGATTGTGATCGGTTACGGTGTAAACGTCACTGGTGATGGTTGGAACAGATCGAGAGAATTTAGGTCAAGAATCTGCAGTTTATCCTCAGGATGTATATATGTATATTCTGTGTGTATAGCTTTACATCCGCCTTCATCTCTGGGTGTCAAGACTGTATGTATAGCAAACAAGAACGTTTTCTGCTTATTTCAGCTGTGTAAGGAAGATTAGAGAGGACTGGATATACATTTCTATACCAGCTGAAATACACTATTAAAATGAAATTCTAATCTCTTCAGACATTTGCTGTAAACACATGTCAAAGCTGCACAAATGTCTTTGTTGTGTATGCAAATATGGAGAGAAGAAAGCACTTGCACAAAATGCAGCACGGGTGGATGCTGCCACACTGGGCATACTGGCAGCGTTCTCCAATGGAAGTCCACAATTTTAATCAAAATAGAAGAAGGAGATGGGCACAGCTTCTAAAACACCCTTTATTGTGGCTGGGTTGACACAAAAAAGCTTGCCGCAGTGGGGGGAAGGACAAGTCTGACAGCTGTTTCGCAGGGACAAGACCTGCTTCATCAGACTGTCTAGACACACACCCCAAATATGTTTTATTCTGCATGTCTTTATTTCCTAATTTACTGTATCTGATTGAACAGTGCACCCTGCTGTTGCATTCGGGAACTCTTCAGCCTTGCTCTTTTAATTTAAAGGATACCCGAAGTGACGTGTGACATGATGAGATAGACATGGGTATGTACAGTGCCATGCACACCAATAACTATGCTGTGCTGCTTTATTTCTTTCTCTGCTTGAAAGAGTTAAATATCAGGTATGTAAGTGGCTGATTTAGTCCTGACTCAGACAGGAAGTGACTACAGTGTGACCCTCACTGATAAGAAATTCCAACTATAAAACACTTTTCTAGCAGAAAATGGCTTCTGAGAGCAGGAAAGATATAAAAAGGGGAAGCAGGAGATTTGGGCGCATGAGACAAGTGGACAAAAAGGGCACCCCATTCACTCCCATTATAAATATCGTTTAATGGGCGCCGAACAGGGAAAAAAAGGCGCCGGAGATTTTTAAGGATTTATAACTGTGCTTGTGATGATTTAACTTTACAAAATGAGCCCGTGACGAATAACGTTTATAAAGATACTAAATTACTATTTCTAAAACATTTCTAAAACATTATTATCCACCCAAAATAATTATGTATACATATGTGACTCATCCAACACCAGACCACTTATGCCAGCATAGATATACAATCAATATACATAAATATGACTCAGAGTGACTGGGTTAAGAGAAATAGGAAAAAGAGAGCAGAACCCATCTGCACCCAAGTCTCACTTCAATGAGTCATAAACACCAGGGGTATATATGATTAAAATAAATATCATTTATTAATACACTTAAAAAAGTTAATGTTAAACATACAGTTTTAGGTGATCTGAGTGTCTGGGCAGCTGAGGAAAAAAGATGTCGTTATAAAGCAGCAGATATGCAACAATAGGCCATAATTAAAACCAAGGGATAATAGCATTGCACTCCAAATGTTAGAAAATAACCCATATGGCTAAAAGGTCCTTGATGTAAGGGTGCTACGATGCAAAGAAAATTATACAGTAGCAGTGATAAGTTGACATACAGTTCCTGACCATGAGCAGGCAACCGATGGTATCATATAGTTCCTGTCCACAAGCAGGCAACTCGTAGTGCAAAAGAGACTCCTGTCCAGAAGCAGGCAGTTGATGGTTTTGAAGGATCAGGGATTGCCTATAGGCCAAGATGGAACCCAAACTTTCAGGTAAGCAAGTATTGTAACGACAAAGATCCAACTCTAAGTTCCCGTCCAAAAGCAGGCAACTGTGTTTCAAAAGGATCTCAAGATGTAGTAAGGAACCACTGTATCCTGGAAATGCAGTATTATAGCCAAAAGAAGCAATCCAAAGTTCCTGTCCAGAAGCAGGCAACTGATGTGGATAGTAAGGTTGGTGTTTAGTGATTCAGTAGTATCCACCATTAGCATATAGTAGCACATCACATGTTCATTGCATCATACAAACAAGGTGTAGCATCCATAGGATCAACTGGTAGCTCAATATGAGTGGTATATAACAGTCCCAATGTGAGGCAATAGAATAAGCCTCAACATATATGGTGAGAGAAGTTTAAGGTGCTGTTGCAAGCTTACATGTCCTTGTATTGATGCCAGGTGTCAGCCTCCATGAGGGATCGTAAGTGGTGCTGCTATACAGTATCCTCAAGCCGCCCAGACCTTGTCTACCGGTTTCGCCGAAAGATTCGGCTCATCAGGACACAGACCGCCAAGTGTGTATGTCAGGGACGGTCTCCGAACGCCTTAAATGGCGTTTTACGTCGAGGAGGCCCAAGCCGCGTGACTTCCGTGGGCGCGGCTTCTGCGCTCCAGCGTGGTCCGTCCGGCCGGAACTTACGCACGCCCAATGCGTACTCTGCGCTGTTCCGGCCGGTAGCCTGGCAACAGAATGGGCTGGGCCAGGGGCCGGACAGTGCTCGCCGATCCCGCCCTTCCCCCCTGCCAGGCTAAGTGCTGTATGGGAAGGCGAAGAACGGAGCAAGCCCCAAGGAAGGAGGGGAAAAAAGACACACGTACATTTAAGGGAAGAAGAAGGGGAAGAAAAAAGGAGCATGCTCCAGGAAACATCGCCTCCACACAGCACAACGGACTCTTAAGGAAACCGAGCCTGAAACAAAAGATACTATATTGAATCAAATTGTCATATTCCTCATACATAAATAGCTCCGTGGCTAGATACTTGGATACCTTACCTTGCACAGAGAAGGATCATTCCTTCTTTCTTCTCCAATTATTGGAATTTTTACTTACACACAATCATTTTGTGTTTGGTATCTCCCACTACCTCCAGGTGCAGGGAACGGCGATGGGGACAACATGTGCCCCGTCGTACGCTAACCTGTACCTGGGGGGGTGGGAGGCGGACATATTTTCTAATGATGACATTGTCGAGTACCTGTGTCACATTAATGTGTGGCACAGGTACATCGACGATATTTTTATGTTGTGGACCGGAGGGGAAGAACTCCTCCTAGAATTTGTGGACATGCTAAATACTAACACCCTGAATTTAAAGTTGACATGTACTTTTGACAAACTATCATTGCCCTTCCTCGACCTCCAAGTGGGGGTAAAGGAAGATGGGACCATCACTACAAAGCTGTATCGGAAGCCAACTGCCTCTAATGCTATATTGCATGCAGGAAGCTTTCACCCTGCACACTTAATCAATAGCATACCGGTGGGTTAATATTTAAGGGCCAGAAGAAATTGCTCCAGCTTGGAGGATTTCAAGCTGGAAGCAACGGAACTAAATTCTAGATTTAAGGCTAGAGGATATTCGGGGTCATGTATCAAAAAGGCCTATAAAAGAGCAGTGGACTCAGATCGAGACACTTTGATTGTCCAGAGAAAGCCCAAGAGAGGGAACAGTTTCCTTGACACTGTTCCCCTCATCACTAAGTATAATAAACAACAGGACCAATTTTATAGAATTTTAAAGAGACACTGACATGTCCTCACTGATGATGTGAGGATACGCCAATGTGTCTCAGACAAACCAAAATTGACATTCAGGAAAGCTCCTACTATTTCAAATAAACTTGTTAGAAGCCATTACCAAGGGAACCAACGAGGAGACTCATGTACTGATTGGGGGATATACAGATGCGGTTCCTGCAATCAGTGCCCTTATATTAAGGTGGGTCGACTCAATGTCTTTCCACATGTAAATCGGACTGTAAAAATTAGACATTTTATCAATTGTGCCACAGAGGGTGTCATATATGTACTTTGGTGCGTGTGTGGCGCCTTCTATATAGGCAAAACGACTAGGAACTTACGTCGCCGAATCTATGAACATGTCAATGACGTGGTGAGCCATAATCTTGGCTCGCCGGTCGCAAGACATGTCATAGCATGTGAACTGAATCCATTCAATAAAATTTCTTTCAGTGCTGTGGATAGGATACATCCACCTTTGAGAGGAGGTGACTTCGATAGGATCCTGACACAGCGTGAGTGTCGTTGGATCTATAACCTCAAGGCAACTAAATCCCCAGGACTTAACGATAGCCTAAAATATGCCCCTTTCCTTTGAGTTGTATTAAGCTTTTGAGAGGGTGATGTGCGGGTCTGGGGGCTGGGGTGGTTTGGGGGATGTGGCAGGGGGTGGGGATGGGTGGGGTGGGTTTGGTGCACCTCCGCCCCCGCTTGGGGCCTTCTGGGCTGGACGGGGGGGCCGCTTGCGGCACCCCAAATTTTGGGCTGCATTCCTTATAATTTTGCAGCCTTTCTCTTTTGATGGTGCATATACATTCCTCTTTATAGTACATTTTTTTTTTTCCATTGACATTAGATGTCTTTAATAATAATGTATTCATGTGTCTCTTTGTTCTATTTATGTATGAGGAATATGACAATTTGATTCAATATAGTATCTTTTGTTTCAGGCTCGGTTTCCTTAAGAGTCCGTTGTGCTGTGTGGAGGCGATGTTTCCTGGAGCATGCTCCTTTTTTCTTCCCCTTCCTTTTCCCTTAAATGTACGTGTGTCTTTTTTTCCCTTCCTTCCTTGGGGCTTGCTCCGTTCTTCGCCTTCCCATACAGCACTTAGCCTGGCGGGGGGGAAGGGCGGGATCGGCGAGCACTGTCCGGCCCCTGGCCCAGCCCATTCTGTTGCCAGGCTACCGGCCGGAACAGCGCAGAGTACGCATTGGGCGTGCGTAAGTTCCGGCCGGACGGACCACGCTGGAGCGCAGAAGCCGCGCCCACGGAAGTCACGCGGCTTGGGCCTCCTCGACTTAAAACGCCATTTAAGGCGTTCGGAGACCGTCCCTGACATACACACTTGGCGGTCTGTGTCCTGATGAGCCGAATCTTTCGGCGAAACCGGTAGACAAGGTCTGGGCGGCTTGAGGATACTGTATAGCAGCACTACTTACGATCCCTCATGGAGGCTGACACCTGGCATCAATACAAGGACATGTAAGCCTGCAACAGCACCTTAAACTTCTCTCACCATATATGTTGAGGCCTATTCTATTGCCTCACATTGGGACTGTTATATACCACTCATATTGAGCTACCAGTTGATCCTATGGATGCTACACCTTGTTTGTATGATGCAATGAACATGTGATGTGCTACTATATGCTAATGGCGGATACTACTGAATTACTAAATACCAACCTTACTATCCACATCAGTTGCCTGCTTCTGGACAGGAACTTTGGATTGCTTCTTTTGGCTATAATACTGCATTTCCAGGATACAGTGGTTCCTTACTACATCTCGAGATCCTTTTGAAACACAGTTGCCTGCTTTTGGACGGGAACTTAGAGTTGGATCTTTGTCGTTACAATACTTGCTTACCTGAAAGTTTGGGTTCCATCTTGGCCTATAGGCAATCCCTGATCCTTCAAAACCATCAACTGCCTGCTTGTGGACAGGAGTCTCTTTTGCACTACGAGTTGCCTGCTTGTGGACAGGAACTATATGATACCATCGGTTGCCTGCTCATGGTCAGGAACTGTATGTCAACTTATCACTGCTACTGTATAATTTTCTTTGCATCGTAGCACCCTTACATCAAGGACCTTTTAGCCATATGGGTTATTTTCTAACATTTGGAGTGCAATGCTATTATCCCTTGGTTTGAATTATGGCCTATTGTTGCATATCTGCTGCTTTATAACGACATCTTTTTTCCTCAGCTGCCCAGACACTCAGATCACCTAAAACTGTATGTTTAACATTAACTTTTTTAAGTGTATTAATAAATGATATTTATTTTAATCATATATACCCCTGGTGTTTATGACTCATTGAAGTGAGACTTGGGTGCAGATGGGTTCTGCTCTCTTTTACCCAAAATAATTATTTACATTTTTTTATTTACATTTTTTATTTATTAATGTCTGTAAAACATTATTATCCATAGGGGGTCTTAGGTAGTGTTGGGCGAACATCTAGATGTTCGGGTTCGGGCCGAACAGGCCGAACATGGCCGCGATGTTCGGGTGTTCGACCCGAACTCCGAACATAATGGAAGTCAATGGGGACCCGAACTTTTGTGGTTTGTAAAGCCTCCTTACATGCTACATACCCCAAATTTGCAGGGTATGTGCACCTTGGGAGTGGGTACAAGAGGAAAAAAAAATTAGCAAAAAGAGCTTATAGTTTTTGAGAAAATCGATTTTAAAGTTTCAAAGGGAAAACTGTCTTTTAAATGCGGGAAATGTCTGTTTTCTTTGCACAGGTAACATGTTTTTTGTCGGCATGCAGTCATAAATGTAATACATATAAGAGGTTCCAGGAAAAGGGACCGGTAACGCTAACCCAGCAGCAGCACACGTGATGGAACAGGAGGAGGGTGGCGCAGGAGGAGAAGAAGGCCACGCTTTGTGAGACACAACAACCCCGGCCTTGCATGAGGGCAAGAAGCGTGCGGATAGCAGGCTTTGTACCGCCATGCAGTCATAAATGTAATAAAGATAAGTGGTTCAATAAACAGGGACCACGCGGCAACGCTAACCCAGCAGCAGCAGACGTGATGGAACAGGAGCAGGCGCAGGAGGAGAAGGCCACGCTTTGTGAGACACAACAACCCAGGCCTTGCATGAGGGCAAGAAGCGTGCGGATAGCAGGCTTTGTACCGCCATGCAGTCATAAATGTAATAAAGATAAGTGGTTCAATAAACAGGGACCACGCGGCAACGCTAACCCAGCAGCAGCAGACGTGATGGAACAGGAGCAGGCGCAGGAGGAGAAGGCCACGCTTTGTGAGACACAACAACCCAGGCCTTGCATGAGGGCAAGAAGCGTGCGGATAGCAGGCTTTGTACGGCCATGCAGTCATAAATGTAATAAAGATAAGTGGTTCAATAAACAGGGACCACGCGGCAACGCTAACCCAGCAGCAGCAGACGTGATGGAACAGGAGGAGGCGCAGGAGGAGAAGGCCACGCTTTGTGAGACACAACAACCCAGGCCTTGCATGAGGGCAAGAAGCGTGCGGATAGCATGCTTTGTACCGCCATGCAGTCATAAATGTAATAAAGATAAGTGGTTCAATAAACAGGGACCACGCGGCAACGCTAACCCAGCAGCAGCAGACGTGATGGAACAGGAGCAGGCGCAGGAGGAGAAGGCCACGCTTTGTGAGACACAACAACCCAGGCCTTGCATGTGGACAAAAAGCGTGCGGATATAGCAGCAATGCTTTTTGCCGCCATGCAGTCATAAATGTAATACAGATGAGAGGTTCAATAAACAGGGCCCGGAAACGCAACACCATCCCAGATGTTCATTGGTCATGTTACTTGGTTGGGGTCCTGGAGTGTTGCGTAGTCATTTCCAATCCAGGATTGATTCATTTTAATTTGAGTCAGACGGTCTGCATTGTCTGTAGAGAGGCGGATACGCCGATCTGTGACGATGCCTCCGGCAGCACTGAAACAGCGTTCCGACATAACGCTGGCTGCCGGGCAAGCCAGCACCTCTATTGCGTACATTGCCAGTTCGTGCCAGGTGTCTAGCTTCGATACCCAATAGTTGAAGGGTGCAGATGGATGGTTCGACACAGCTACGCCATCTGACATGTAGTCCTTGACCATCTTCTCCAGGCGATCGGTGTTGGAGGTGGATCTGCACGCTTGCTGTTCAGTGGGCTGCGGCTGCATGGGTGTCAGAAAATTTTCCCACTCCAAGGACACTGCCGATACCATTCCCTTTTGGGTACTAGCTGCGGCTTGCGTTGTTTGCTGCCCTCCTGGTCGTCCTGGGTTTGCGGAAGTCAGTCTGTCTGCGTACAACTGGCTAGAGGAGGGGGAGGATGTCAATCTCCTCTCTAAAGTCTCCACAAGGGCCTGCTGGTATTCTTCCATTTTGACCTGTCTGACTCTTTCTTCAAGCAGTTTTGGAACATTGTGTTTGTACCGTGGATCCAGAAGGGTATAAACCCAGTAATTGGTGTTGTCCAGAATGCGCACAATGCGTGGGTCACGTTCAATGCAGTCTAGCATGAATTGAGCCATGTGTGCCAGAGTCCTACCAGAATCCTCATCATCCTCTTGTGAGCGTTGTGATAGTTGTTGTGATGCATCATAGTCGTCACCTTCCTCCTGGTCTGCTTCTGCTGACCATTCGCGTTGAATTGTGGAAGTCCAACGTGCACCGCTCTGGCCCTCGTCAGTGGTGGCATGAAATTCCTGCTCCAACTCCAGCTGTTCCTCCTCCTCTTCTTCGTCATAGCTGCTGGGGCCAGCGTTCCCTGAGGCGGATGGCCTGATGTTGGTACCATCACGCTGATCGTTTTCTCCTTCAGATTCCCCCAGTTGCATCATGACAGCTGTTTCCTTGATTTTTAACATCGACCTCTTCAGTAAACACAGCAGTGGTATGGTAATGCTGACTGAAGAGTTGTCACTGCTCACAAGCAACGTGGATTGCTCAAAATTTTGGAGGACTTGGCAGAGGTCCAACATGTTGGCCCAATCGGATCCACAGAAGCTTGGCAGCTGGCCGGATGCGCCTCGGTACTGCGCCGTCATGTACTGGACCACTGCACTCTTCTGCTCGCAAAAGCGGGCTAGCATGTGCAGCGTAGAATTCCAGCGCGTAGGGACATCACACAGCAAGCGATGGTGGGGGAGATTGAAGCGCTCCTGCATCTTGGCGAGTGCCCCCGAAGCAGTACTGGAATTTCTACAATGTTTGGACACTCGACGCACCTTCAACAGCAGATCGGGCACGCCTGGGTATGTCCTCAGGAACCGCTGAACTACTAGGTTCATCACGTGCGCCAGGCAAGGGATGTGTGTCAGCTTAGCCAACCTTAAAGCGCGAATGAGATTACTCCCATTATCACACACAACCATGCCCGGTTTCAGGTCCAGCGGTGCCAGCCACAAATCCGTCTGTTCCTTTATTCCCCTCCAAATTTCCTCCCCTGTGTGCTGCTTATCCCCAAGGCAGATTAGCTTCAGCAACGCTTGTTGACGCATGCCAACAGCTGTGCTGCACTGCTTCCACGATCCTACTGCTGCTGGGTTAGCGTTTCCGGATGAGGTACAGCTTTGAGATGCGTTGGAGGAGAAGGAGTCAGAGAGGTAGGTGCTGCTGTTATCCAGTGGGAGGGACGGCGGTGCAGCTGTTTGTGGCGTGGGCAACACCCGTGCCGTAGCAGGTGAGGAATCGCTGCCAGGCTCCACAAGGTTCACCCAGTGCGCGGTAAGGGAGATGTATCGACCCTGGCCGAACGCACTCGTCCAGGTGTCAGTGGTGAGGTGAACCTTGCAGGCAACGGCATTCTTCAAGCTTCGGGTTATTTTGCTGACCACGTGCTCATGCAACTCAGGCACTGCAGAGCGTGCAAAGTGGTAGCGGCTGGGAACCACGTAACGTGGGATGGCCACTGACATCATGCCCTTGAAGCTGTTTGTCTCCACCAATCGATATGGCAGCATTTCGCAGGCCAGAAGCTTGGCTATGCTGGCTGTTACTGCCACGGCCCGGGGGTCATTTGCTGGCAATTTCCTCTTGCGCTCAAACATCTCCGACACAGACAACTGAACCGTAGCGCTGCACACGGAAGGGCTGTTGGTTGTTGTGTTTGATGAACACTGGGAGACCTCAAGAGCACTACTCCGGAAAGTGACAGTGTCAGCGTCGTCTGATGTTTGTGAATGTTGTGAACCACGCAATGGCTGGGCTACTGCTGCTGCTGAGGCGGGTCTGGTGAACCCAAGGGAGGCAGTGTTGTTTCTGGTACCCTGTCCTGACGCGTTTGCCCAAAGAGTGGGATGTTTGGATAGCATGTGACGGCTCATGCTGGTGGTGGAGAGGTTGTTAATATTTTTCCCCCTGCTCAGGCGGGTCTTGCACACCTTGCAAATCACCATGGTAACATCCTCAGTGCAGTCTTCAAAGAAAGCCCAGACTTTGGAGCACCTGCCTCCTTGCTGGCGATTTCTGTTTGCTCCTCTTTTGCCTCTCACTTGAACTTCCACGCTTGTGGTGCCTGAAATTGCGCGCCGCCTACCTTGTGGCACAAGGCGAACTCGTGCAGCAGTGTGTTCTTCAACAGACTCATCTGTGCTGCTGCTACGACGGCGATGTTCTCGTTCACAAACAAAATCTGGGTCTCTGTCCACATTGTCCATACCCTCCTCTTCCATCTCCTCAAACTCGTCATATGTCATTGTGGGCCACCGCCGTGGAGTAGAGCTCCCCACAACAACCTCTGCGCAGCACACTCCAACGTCGTCTTCCAGATCTTGTCGGCCGACCTCCTGCAATTGCAACCCCTCCTGCCCAAATTGCTCTGGGATTTGGGTTTCCGAGTCCTCTTCGGACTCGCCTCGTATTTCAGTGCGCGGTGCATTTCCCACAGTTAACGGTTGTGAATCCAGGCACAACATTTCTGGCTGTTCCTCCATTGACCTTTGAAAGGTGGAAGTTTGTTGGGCTGGGAATAGCTCCTGCGAATACCCCATTGTGTCCTGAGGTAATTCATCGGACTGGTTATCTGGCAGTTGTGTGCGTGGTGTCGCTGCCGGTTGTGTCAGCTTTGTGCCCACTGGCTCCTTGTAACTGGCTGAGGACTCGGACCTCGTGCGTGATGTGCTGGTGCTGCTTAACCCACTGCTGGACGCTTGAGAGGTCATCCAAGTAATTATCTGGTCCTGTTCTTTTGGATTTGTGAGGGTTGTTGTCCTGGACAACATGGGCGGTATTGAGTGGGTTTTCTTGGGTGCTCCCCTGTGGCCTGTACGTGAACCGTCAGGGGAAACACCTCTTCCCTTGCCCCTCCCTCTTTCACCGGATTTCTTCCTCATTTCACTTATCCTTACAGTACACGCTGACTGGCAGCAGTACAGTGGCAGTACAGAAATGCTATACAGTACCACTATTCCCAGCAGCGACACAGAGCACAATGCTATACAGTGACGGGTGAGCGGTGTACCACTATTCCCAGCAGACACAGAACAGTACACAGAATGCTATATAGTGTGGCTGAACGAGCGGTGTACTACTGTTCCCAGCAGACACAGAACAGTACACAGAATGCTATATAGTGTGGCTGAACGAGCGGTGTACTACTGTTCCCAGCAGACACAGAACAGTACACAGAATGCTATATAGTGTGGCTGAACGAGCGGTGTACTACTGTTCCCAGCAGACACAGAACAGTACACAGAATGCTATATAGTGTGGCTGAACGAGCGGTGTACTACTGTTCCCAGCAGACACAGAACAGTACACAGAATGCTATATAGTGTGGCTGAACGAGCGGTGTACTACTGTTCCCAGCAGACACAGAACAGTACACAGAATGCTATATAGTGTGGCTGAACGAGCGGTGTACTACTGTTCCCAGCAGACACAGAACAGTACACAGAATGCTATATAGTGTGGCTGAACGAGCGGTGTACTACTGTTCCCAGCAGACACAGAACAGTACACAGAATGCTATATAGTGTGGCTGAACGAGCGGTGTACTACTGTTCCCAGCAGACACAGAACAGTACACAGAATGCTATATAGTGTGGCTGAACGAGCGGTGTACTACTGTTCCCAGCAGACACAGAACAGTGAACAGAATGCTATATAGTGTGGCTGAGCGAGCGGTGTACCACTATTCCCAGCAGACACAGAACAGTGAACAGAATGCTATATAGTGTGGCTGAACGAGCGGTGTACTACTGTTCCCAGCAGACACAGAACAGTACACAGAATGCTATATAGTGTGGCTGAACGAGCGGTGTACTACTGTTCCCAGCAGACACAGAACAGTACACAGAATGCTATATAGTGTGGCTGAACGAGCGGTGTACTACTGTTCCCAGCAGACACAGAACAGTGAACAGAATGCTATATAGTGTGGCTGAGCGAGCGGTGTACCACTATTCCCAGCAGACACAGAACAGTGAACAGAATGCTATATAGTGTGGCTGAGCGAGCGGTGTACCACTATTCCCAGCAGACACAGAACAGTGAACAGAATGCTATATAGTGTGGATGAGCGAGCGGTGTACCACTATTCCCAGCAGACACAGAACAGTAAACAGAATGCTATATAGTGTGGCTGAGCGAGCGGTGTACCACTATTCCCAGCAGACACAGAACAGTGAACAGAATGCTATATAGTGTGGCTGAGCGAGCGGTGTACCACTATTCCCAGCAGACACAGAACAGTGAACAGAATGCTATATAGTGTGGCTGAGCGAGCGGTGTACCACTATTCCCAGCAGACACAGAACAGTGAACAGAATGCTATATAGTGTGGATGAGCGAGCGGTGTACCACTATTCCCAGCAGACACAGAACAGTAAACAGAATGCTATATAGTGTGGCTGAGCGAGCGGTGTACCACTATTCCCAGCAGACACAGAACAGTGAACAGAATGCTATATAGTGTGGCTGAGCGAGCGGTGTACCACTATTCCCAGCAGACACAGAACAGTGAACAGAATGCTATATAGTGTGGCTGAGCGAGCGGTGTACCACTATTCCCAGCAGACACAGAACAGTGAACAGAATGCTATATAGTGTGGATGAGCGAGCGGTGTACCACTATTCCCAGCAGACACAGAACAGTGAACAGAATGCTATATAGTGTGGCTGAGCGAGCGGTGTACCACTATTCCCAGCAGACACAGAACAGTGAACAGAATGCTATATAGTGTGGATGAGCGAGCGGTGTACCACTATTCCCAGCAGACACAGAACAGTAAACAGAATGCTATATAGTGTGGCTGAGCGAGCGGTGTACCACTATTCCCAGCAGACACAGAACAGTGAACAGAATGCTATATAGTGTGGCTGAGCGAGCGGTGTACCACTATTCCCAGCAGACACAGAACAGTGAACAGAATGCTATATAGTGTGGCTGAGCGAGCGGTGTACTACTGTTCCCAGCAGACACAGAACAGTACACAGAATGCTATATAGTGTGGCTGAACGAGCGGTGTACTACTGTTCCCAGCAGACACAGAACAGTACACAGAATGCTATATAGTGTGGCTGAACGAGCGGTGTACCACTATTCCAAGCAGACACAGAACAGTGAACAGAATGCTATATAGTGTGGCTGAGCGAGCGGTGTACCACTATTCCCAGCAGACACAGAGTGGCAGTAAACAGAATGCTATATAGTGTGGCTGAGCGAGGTACACAGAGTGGCAGTAAACAGAATGCTATATAGTGTGGCTGAGCAAGCGGTGTACTACTATTCCCAGCAGACACAGAGTGGCAGTAAACAGAATGCTATATAGTGTGGCTGAGCGAGGTACACAGAGTGGCAGTAAACAGAATGCTGAGCGAGCGGTGTACTACTATTCCCAGCAGCGACACACAATGACTGGGGGGGACCCTGGCTAGCGTGGCTGGAGCGCGAACTACCCTGCCTGCCTACCCAAAGCTAAACCCACAGACAAATGGCGGAGATATGACGTGGTTCGGGTATTTATTTACCCGAACCACGTGACAGTTCGGCCAATCAGAGCGCGTTCGGGTCCGAACCACGTGACCCGTTCGGCCAATCACAGCGCTAGCCGAACGTTCGGGGAACGTTCGGCCATGCGCTCTTAGTTCGGCCATATGGCCGAACGGTTTGGCCGAGCACCGTCAGGTGTTCGGCCGAACTCGAACATCACCCGAACAGGGTGATGTTCTGCAGAACCCGAACAGTGGCGAACACTGTTCGCCCAACACTAGTCTTAGGTTTAGGTGCCAACAGAGGGGGTCTTAGGTTTAGGCACCAACAGGGGGTCTTAGGTTTAGGCACCACCAGGGGGGTCTTAGGTTTAGGCATCAACAGGGGGGTCTTAGGTTTAGGCACCAACAGGGGGGTCTTAGGTTTAGGCACCAACTGGGGGGTCTAAGGTTTAGGCACCAACAGGGGGGTCTTAGGTTTAGGCACCAACAGGGGGGTCTTAGGTTTAGGCATCAACAGGGGGGTCTTAGGTTTAGGCACCAACAGGGGGGTCTTAGGTTTAGGCACCAACTGGGGGGTATTAGGTTTAGGTACCAACAGGGGGGTCTTAGGTTTAGGCACCAACAGGGGGGGTCTTAGGTTTAGGCACCAACAGGGGGGTCTTAGGTTTAGGCACCAACAGGGGGTCTAGGGGTTAGGGATCGGTACAGGGAGGGTTTTTAACAAACGTAAATATAAGTTTCAGTTTACAAATAGGGAAGATTAACGTTTTAAGAATTGCCGATCTCATACACATTATTTAGTGATTTATAAATTCTTAAAACACTATTTGTAAACGAAATTCTACACAATATTTCAATAAACGATAATACTGTTTATCGTTTACACCACGCGCCCTTTTTTCCCAACGCCCTTTTTTGATGGTCAATAGTTCATAGATGTTAGCTCTGGCATACTTCAATGAATGTGTCATTGAGCAAAAACAATAAAACGGTTAAAACTTAAAAAGTAGATTTAAACATAAAATGAAACTGTGGAATATCTTAAAAAAGTAATTTTTAGGAGAAGGAAGATAGATACAATCTTTTATTTCATTTGTTTATTTTCGCTTTGGGTATCCTTTAAAGGGCAACTGAAGTAAGAAGACTATGGAGGCTGCAATATTTATTTCCTATTAAACAATTCCAGTTGCCTGGCTGCCCTGGTGATCTATTTGGCTGCAGTAGAGTCTGAATTGCACCAGAAACAAGCATGCAGTTACCTGGCTGTCCTGCTGATTCTTTGCCTCTGATACATTCAGCCACAGCCCCTGAACAAGCATGCAGCAGATCAGGTGTTTCTGACATTATTGTCAGATCTGATAAGATTAGTCCTGTCAGATATGACAATAATGTCAGAAACACCTGATCTGCTGCATGCTTGTTCAGGGGCTGTGGCTGAATGTATCAGAGGCAAAGAATCAGCAGGACAGCCAGGTAACTGATTACGCTTAAAAGCCAATAAATATGGCAGCCTCCATATCTCTCTCTCACTTCAGTTGTCCTTTAAACAAAGAAGCCATTTCTAAACCTTTGCTAAACACGTCCCTTTCCCATTTATCTAAGTTTCTTGTGGTTTATTCCTGCAACATCAGTCTAATTAATTCTGTTATCAGGAAGCAATTCATTCTCCTACCTTCAAATGGAATTTACGCAACTTGCTTGAAGGGGGAATAGAAGATCGGGTGCACAAATTCATCTGCCGCGCAGTCAGTAGGTTCCATGTGGTGGAAATGGCAGCTCCCAGGTGGACCGCTGGAGACGTTGCAAAGGCCTCAGTAACATTTTAACCGATTTTTCTTCTCATCCCTGTTGGTTCCTGGTGTTGAAGGAACAGTCTCATGGGCGTTGATCTCTCCGAGTGCAGATGCCAATTTAGGAGGACGTTTTTTTGTAACAGAATATGAAGGCACATTCGGTAATGTAGTCCTGCAGCAATTTCTCATAAAAGAAACATATATATATTGTATATTGTAGTTTCACGTAAAATGTCACACTGGCGGATTGCCACCTAGGTGTGAACAGTCTTAGGGGCATTGCATCGTTTTATTGCTTTCCTGATATCTCCTCAGCTAGATACCATCTCAAGGACATCAGCTGAGCAATTACAATACACAGGGGACATCAGCTGGGCATTACACAGGGGACTTGGTTGGGTCCAGCAGGAGCACTACTTTTTGCTGCTCTTAAAGCAGTAGGATAATTAGCCATACTATGCCAGGGGGAAAAAAAACCTCTTATATAAGTAGATAAATACTTGATCTACTTACATAACACATGTATTGTACTGTCCACATTTTGATTTCAGTGAATATTATATAGTAAATGAAGAGAATTCTGTCATGTCTTTTGCCCACAGTTTAGGTTAAATCCTGATGTCATTTCTACCCTTTACTTTTTTTTTCTTTTTTTCCTCCAATCGCTGAGTCACCTCAGCCTTGCTTGTAAACACAAGTGAGCAGGGGATCATGATTCAGATAAGCAGCTAGGCAGGGAAATAAATCGAAGAGGAGGAATATATTATAGATAAAAAGAACCCCCAGCATGCAACTGTTTGGCTCTGACTACTAAAGGGCCAGTGCTCCTAAGGTATGAGTTGGTTGTTTAGACGTGTGGACATGCAAGTCATGTGGTTGGTCAGCTCGTGCAGTTGGTCTGGTCATGCACGCTGCATACGTGCCCTTTGTATTCTGAACAAAGAACACTACAATAAGTACAACAAAAGACAGCAAGTGCCTGGTCACCAATCCGGTGGAGCTCAGAGCTCGGAGGTAGAGACACTCCAATCTCCACCGGATTGGTGACCAGGCACATTATTGGCTTGGAGCGCCTCTATCTCCGAGCTCTGCAGGAACATTATTAGCTTAGAGTGCCTCTATCTGCGAGCTCTAAGCTCCACCAGATTGGTGACCAGGCACATTATTAGCTTAGAGCGCCTCTATCTCCGAGCTCTGAGCTCCACCGGATTGGTGACTAGGCACATTATTAGCTTAGAGTGCCTCTATCTCCGAGCTCTGAGCTCCCCCGGATTAGTGACCAGGCACATTATTGGCTTAGAGCGCCTCTATCTCTGAGCTCTGAGCTCCACCGGATTGGTGACCAGGCACATTATTGGCTTAGAGCGCCTCTATCTTCGAGCTCTGAGCTCCACCGGATTGGTGACCAGGCACATTATTGGCCTGAGGAAGTGGCCGTTGTATCCCACAAAACATGTTGTCATTTGTTATTGTGCAATAAAGTGTTTTGTTTTGTTTTTGTTCAGAATCAGGCGTGCTCGAATACCCCTTTTTAAAATCCGAATTGATTCGGATCCGGATACCCAGATATCCGGATCCGAATCGGATATCCGATTCCAAACTTTTTGGCATCCGAGTAAACCCGGACATCCAAACCCAATATCCGTCTGGATTCGGATATCTGGATAGAAAACCTTAAAATGGCTTAAAATGCTTCCAAAAGTCTCTTTAAATGGCAAAAACCCCATTTGGAGGTCTCTCCCTCCCTCCCTGGATGCCTTCAAAAGAGGTTTTTGCCATTGAAGGTTATTTTGGCTTCTGCTCGGATATCTGAACTAACTATCCGCCCGGATTTCAGATGGGAAATCCGAGTTTGCTCGGATACTCTATTTGGATATTAAAAAATATCCAAATTGCTATTCAAAGTTCGGATAGTGGAAAAAGTTTGGATTATCTGGGTAGTTCAGATATGCAAAATCTTGCTGAGCACCACTGTTCAGAATAGAAAAACAAAATTTTGCTTTCTTAAAACAGAAAGAATTTGCGATAATTCAGGTTGGAGTGAGCTTGAGATGTCTCTCAGTGCATCACTGCTGAATATATGCAAATTAGCCATTGCTGTCCTTAGAAGCTAAACACATCTCCAGAACCGCTGGAATGCAATGATATGTCAGCTTGTTATATTGTACAGAGCCATAATAATCCAACATGCTTACAGACTGTTTTGGATTGTTTGATCCTCATCAGTGCATGGCATGGACTAATTTGGCTCTATGCAGTGGGGCTTGTAACACTGAGAGAGATACAGACTAACCAGCAAGCTCATTGTGAACCAGAACTCATTGGAGTGTGTAAGGGACTACAATGGTCCTAAAAGCCCCCTTACTAAGATGTTAAGAAAAACAAAAGTTTGCTTTCTTAAAACAGAAAGAATTTGCGATAATTCAGGTTGGAGTGAGCTTGAGATGTCTCCCAGTGCATCACTGCTGAATATATGCAAATTAACCATTCTACCCTTAGAAGCTAAACACACCTCCAGAATAGCTTAGACATTCATCTGTAGGTAAGCAAACTCTTACCTTATTTTTAAACTGATTTTCATTTTTATGCTCCACTGGGCACCTTTTATCACCCCAATTTGATACTCTTCATTGGAGGGAGGAGACTATAGTATCATTTTTTAGAGAGAGCAACCTACCCATCAAGAGACCATACCCGAGCGCAGGACGGGTGTTCTCCACACGCGCTGAAGGTGGTCGAGCGTACCTTGTTTTCTATATATTTTCTTTCACCTGGCATAACATACTACACCATATTAGGCTCCTGCCCTTCTTTTGTGTAATTTTCCATCAAGGTCAAGGCTGTAGAGCTCACCAACATCTTAAGGCTTGTACACAAGCTTGACTAAAGTCGGCTACTCAGCTGAAACGCATCTGTACGGGCCAGGCCCAGCAATGTTTGGTGTGTACCTTGACCCTTCTCCCCTCTGATACAGCAATACAGAACCCCCTTTAGAGTAGGAATTGATGGGACCACACTTGCTACAAATGGGGTGGTAGTTAGCTACCCTTTTACTTTATACCCTTGACAGATGGACCCTAGTTCTTTGGGGTGGGTAGGGAACATTATTAAATTAGTTGGGGGGGGGGGGGGGGGGGGTTGGGGAATTAGGTAAAAAAATAAATTCATTCCTTTTTTTTGTCTCAAAAATATATTGTAGTCCATCATAATAACTTATCCACCCTACGCAGGCAAACATGCCTTTTCATACACACCCTTCCCCTGCCATTCAGTTGACTTTTATAACTTGGTATTGTGGGGTCTTTAAATAACTGGCAGAAAGTGAAACTCTTGTACAGGAACTCTCCATACACTTCACTCTTTTCTCCGGGGATGAATACCAAATGACGGATAATTTTTGGCGGTGTACATTCTCACTTAGCTGCATCACAACAGGGATCAAGTGAGATTAAAACGCGGTTTACATTGCCAGAAATTATTATCCTGGGTGTAATGTAAAAGCCTACGAAAGTGAAAATGCATCCAATAAATCATTTAGCAGCGTGTGTGGCAAGATGGAGGGGCCACTAATGCATGGATGGGAGGCTTTCTTTAAGAATCTTGGGTGGCCGTCCACATGGTTTGTAGATTAATTGATTTTATACTTTGAATAACAATTTTTTCCCCTAACGGACCATAATGTTACCCGCAGACAACAGGACCCTTTTCGTTTTAAAATATTGTGGGGCCTACATCAAATAAGGAAAAGAGGGCGTGAGGTATAGCTGAAATTTTAAAATATTGTCTATACATTTTTTTTACTGTTTTTTAATCTTTATCTGAGATAGAATAATAAATATGTTTAAGCATTAAAAAGGGTGCAGGGTGAAGCCAAACCTGCAAAATATTGTCTATAACAATAAAAACACAAAAATATTTACAGTCGTAATGAGCATAGTAAAGCATTGATAAATATTACCGATATTTTACAACTAAACCCAACCCTACTCCCACAAAGAACCCTTCCTCTACTGATGCCTAACCCTAAGACTGCCCCTGGTGGTGCCTAACCTCAAGGCCCCTCCCCTGGTGGTGCCTAACCCTAAGACCTCCCCCTCAGTGGTGCCTAACCCTAAGACCCGCCTGATGGTGCCTAACCCTAAGACCCCCCTGGTGGTGCCTAACCCTAAGACTCCTCATGATGGTGCCTAACCCCTAAGACACCTCCCCCTTCCTGGTGGTGCCTAACCCTAAGACCCCCTTTCTCCACTGCAAATAATGTAAATAAAAAAAGTGTTTCATTTCTAAGACAATACATTTCAAAATACTTAAAACAAATTTCAAAATGATTAAAAATAATTAAAGTGGACCCAAACCAAACATTTTTTTTTATTCAAAATATTTAGTTGCACCACTCTGACACATACAAAGATACATAAACACTCCTTCAAGCCTATGAGCATTTCAGTGCATGCCATTCACCCTTCTCTTTTCATAGCTAGGGTTATACAGGTGGCTGGCAGTCATTAGCAATTCCTCCTTTGCTGGACACCATCTACTCCACCAGTTTGCCGGATTCTGTCCCAGCAATATGAAAGGAAGGGAGGGGTTTCTCCAATAAATGTAAAATATTTTATATTTGTCATCATGCAGCTGAAAAAAGGCTGCTATTTATTATTGTTCTGATGAAGGCGAAATAGCCTTATTTTTCTGAGTAATCAGAAAACTGACATGCCCATGTTGGCATTTTGCATTTAGGAACCCTGCAGAACAGTCCTATTTTAGAATCAGAATCAGAATAGATTTTATTCGCCAAGTACAGGGTATCGTACAAATAATTCTTTTTGGCACATAGTACAGCAGCCTTGCGTGGGCAGTATACAATGAATACATGAATACATTGAAACGCATGGGGGGGGGGGGGGGGTGTTTATCTACATCATTTTGGTTAACGGTTGTTTCACAGAGTTTCGGGCAAGGATAACTTGGGGAAATAATGAGTTTCTGTGCCTAGAGGTCCTGGTGAGGATGGACCTGAATCAGTGACCCGATGGAAATAAATTTAAGTTGCAGTTGCCAGGGTGGGAGGAGTCATTTGCAACCTTGGCTGCTCTGGATTGCAGTCTGGACTCTGGAGGGATATAGGAGGTCCAGGGGTGGGAGGGGGAACCCGATGATCTTCTCAGAGACTTTGCTGACTCTCTGGAGCTTGAGTTAATCTCTAGCGGTGGCACCCGCTTACCGAGAATGATGGAGAAGCAGAGGATCGACTCAACAGTGGTGGAGTAGGAGCAAGTCAGGACACGGGGCATGCCAAACTTTTTCAGCTGACGCAAGAAGAATAGCCGTTGTTGGATCTTTTTTTGTGTTTTTTAGATGTTAGCTTCCCACCCTTGGTCAATAGAGATGGTGGTACCCAGAAGGTGAGCGCTGTGGACTCTTGCAACCTCTGAGCCCTTAACGAGAACTGGGGAGGGGGGGTCTCATTGATTTGTCCCTGCACATAAAACCGTAGTAATAAAAAATATATATATATATATATATATATAACATTGCCCCAATACTATAATAATACTACATAGGTCTGATCTGAGGGGACTGTTGTTTGTTCCATATTACAGCAGAATTTACTTTCATTACAACAATGCCTTTCTTCTTCCTGTCCACCAAAATGAATTTGGCTCTCAGAGGAGTGATTAGCCAGTCGTTGTCCTTCTGTAGGACTGAGTGTTCCCATGTACTTCCGTATAGCAGCTCATCCTCGTGAAAAGAAAGATATAACAAAAGGGTAGGACATTTCACAGCAGCGTCCTCTATCTCTCTCCGCACCGAGGAAGGGCCCGACTTCCCAACCTCCGCTGGTTTCTTTACTCACATTCTCTTCAAATAAAAAAGTACCGGCAGAAACCTTGAAAAAGATGAATTGCAATCAATAGATTGCTACAATTGTTTCCCCGGCTAACCCTCGCCTGGCCGCCAGATGCTTTTGCGCATAAATATTTTGGTCGGTCATGCTTTGAATTGAATTAGAGGCATTAGAGGCGGGGGTGTTTTCTGAATATTTATAACCTGTCGCGCGAAGAGCTTCCGCGTGGGGGAACCTTGTACGCCGCTTCATCAAAAAAACACCTCCGGAGCTGTTTATGCACTCTTAATGCAAGCTCTCCTGGCGATTTATGTGTCAGATGCCGCACTACAATATCCGGAAGCATCAGCCGGGCTTCCCGTCAAAATAGCCTTTAAACAGGCTTCCGGGCCGGAGATAAATCTGAAGATCCTGAAAGGCTCCCGTATGTTTTCAACATACGCCGTAAAGGTGATTTAACCGTCGAGGCGAAATGCGGACTGCGGACGAGTAAAGTGGACCGGAACTCTTGCAAAGGACAGAAGGAAAACAGAGAGAAATGCACTCTGTGTGATTTTAGAGAAGAACATGTGTAATCCCCTTCATCTTCAAGTAATTACAAGTTGTAATTTGAGCTCTCAGCTGTATCAGCATAGAAATTATTCAGTCCTCAGCAGACACAGGTAATATTTCAACACAGGATGCTAACCCTTTGTCTGTTTCCATGAAAGCAAAAAGTAGACAAACTGCAGATTTATTGCAGGATTTTGTATCAGCTGTTACAAATATTATTTTTTCTTTAAAGGTTATTATGCTGTTACTTATCTTTTAGAGCAGAGAGGAAGTTCTAAGTTCAGGTCCACTTTTATGGGAATGGGTAATGGGCTGCGGTCAGTTTCCCTTTAGTGTGGATCGGGAAACTCTCACGACATATTAATGAAAAGACGATGATGGGCTGACATGGCACCAAATTACAATATTTTACTGTAATCACGGTACTAAAATATCTGTGATTTTTACTGATATTTTACTATCCCCTAACCTGACCCCATTCTTACGTGAACCCTCCCTCTATTGATGCCCAACCCTAACTGACATCATATGCCTAATCCTGAATTAACCCCCAACCGATGCCCCACCACAAACCTCCTTGATATCCTCCCTGCCTCTATCTAGGCCTAACCCAAACCAAACGGTGGCTACAAATAACAGGAGCGAGAGGCGCCTGGGTAATTTGGGCAACTCCCAAATTATAGCTTGACTGTTACTCACCCTTCCTCCAGGGATACGCACATAGCTGGACTGCTACTCTCCCTGCTTTTATCGATTTCCAGCGAGCCAGGCAGTTTGCTTGGGGAGGGAGCATATCTAGACTGCTACTCCCCCTCCCTCCAGGGATTCCCAGGGAGCCAGGCAGTTTTCTGGGGGAGGGGGAGAAGGGATTGGGGGGCCTGGACTGCTACTCACCGTCCCTCCATGGAATCCCAGGGAAGGGCCCATAGCTGGACTGCCACTCACCCTCTCTCCAGGGGTTGCCAGGGAGCCAGGCAGTTAACTTGATGATGGGGAGGATGGGAGGGGCATAGCCGGACTGCCACTCCCCCTCCCCCTAGGGCAGTTATGGCTAACCTTGGCACTCCAGCTGTGGTGGAACTACAAGTCCCGTGAGGTATTGCAATACTCTGACAGCTCTAAGCATAACTCGGGGAGGCAGAGGCATGATGGGATTTGTAGTTTGGTCACAGCTGGAGTGCCAAGGTTAGCCATCACTGCCCTAGGGACTGCCTGGGACCTAAACCAGTGGTTTGGAGATTGGGACTGGGAGCTAAGGAGGAGGGGTGACATTTCAGGAAGATGTTGCTGTTATAGGATTTTGGGGTCCTCCCTCCATCTTTTGATGTAAAGGTGGGACAGGCAGGCAGAGCAGGGACAAGGTCCTCCAGCACCCAAGGCTGAGACAGCAAAGTGCGCTCCTCCATCCCTCCCACCCCTGCCGTCACACAATGATTGCTATTACACTAAGAGGCCCCTCCATCCCTGCCACTCCAGCCGTCACACACTGATTGCTATTAGACTAAGAGGGCCACAAGGCCCACAACCTCCCCAACACCTTAATATCTAGTTATATGGCTTGCAGTCACTGCTATGTATCCCCTTTTCTTATTTCTTTCTGCTTAAAGAGAACCCGAGGTGTGTTTAAAGAATGTTATCTGCTTACAGAGGCTGGATCTGCCTATACAGCCCAGCCTCTGTTGCTATCCCAAACCCCCCTAAGGTCCCCCTGCACTCTGCAATCCCCCATAAATCACAGCCATGCTGTGAGGCGGTGTTTACATCTGTAGTGTCAGTCTCAGCTGCTCCCCCGCCTCCTGCATAGCTCCGGTCCCTGCGCCCGTCCCTTCCCTCCAATCAGCAGGGAGGGAAGGGATGCAGGCGGGGACCGGAGTTCTGCAGGAGGCGGGGAGAGCAGCAGACTGACACTATAGAGATAAACACAGCCAGCTCTGACAAGCTGTTTGTCAGCAGCGTGGCTGTGATTTATGAGGGATTGCAGAGTGCAGGGGGATCTTAGGGGGGTTTGGGATAGCAACAGAGGCTGGGCTGTATAGGCAGATCCAGCCTCTGTATGCAGATAACATTCTTCAAACCGACCTCGGGTTCTCTTTAAAGGAATACTTAAGTCATCAAAAAAAATGACTTCTACTCACCCGGGGCTCTCCTCAGCCCTCGCGTGTCCCTCCGATGCGCCTGGACTCGCCGGCGGGCTTTTCCGGTTTGGCCATCACCGGCCGACAGCCGCGTTCCCGGCCGCAATAGCGCCATCTATAATGCTATTGCGGCCGGGAACGCGGCTAATAAGCCGCATTCCCAGCCTGTCGGCCGGTGACGGCCAAGCCGGATGTGGCCGCCGGCGAGTCCAGGCGCATCGGAGGGTCACGGCGAGGGCACCGTTCAGCTGCAGGGGGCTGAGGAGAGCCCCGGGTGAGTAGAAGTCATTTTTTTTTATGACTTAAGTATTCCTTTAATACACAATTAGGAATGACAGCTGAATGAATTGTGCGCCCCCTCCTACACTGCGCCCTGAGACTGGAGCCTCTCCAGCCTATGCCTCGGCCCGGCCCTGCAGGCAGGACGCCAATACAGCCCTGCAATTGGATTTTAAAAGCAAATTGCAAACAAGTGAATAAAATAAGGACAATTACAAATGAAATGGAATGAATGCTATAATTTTGGGAGTACTTACGTTTAATGCAGCACCACAGTTTTCATTAGTAGCTCACACTATCTGGTTGCAGAGGTGGCGACCGCATCGAGCCAGAGGGGCCCCACGGGGCCATCCCTCAACTGCAGTATTAGCTCTTTTTTGGCCCTGTGCTGATAATAATCACTTCTATAGATAATTTGAGTAGTAGTAATCATGAACAAACTGTTCCCCATCCCCTTCTTGCACCTCTGACACTGTGATTGTTCTTGGCAGATTTTGGTGCACCATATCAAATGTCATGTATAGAGTGCTTGGGGGCCCAATGTAAAACTTGCACTGGGGGTCCATAGCTCCTTAGCTATGCCACTGGCTACTCCCCTTCCCTCCAGGGATTCCCAGGGAGCCAGGCAGCTTTCTGGGGGAGGGGGAGAAGGGAAGGGATGCCTGGACTGCTACTCTCCCTCCCTCCATGGAATCCCAGGGAGCCAAGCAGGTTTTCTGGGGGAGGGGAGAAGGGAAGGGGGCATAGCTGGACTACCACTCACCCTCCCTCCAGGGGTTCCCAGGGAACCAGGCAGTTAGCTTGATGATGGGGAGGATGGGAGGGGCATAGCTGGACTGCCACTCCCCCTCCCCCAGGGACTGCCCAGGAGCCAGACAAGTTGTTTTGAGAGGGGAGCTAACGAGGAGGGATGTCATTTCAGGAAGATGTTGCTATTATAGGATTTTAGGGTCCTCCCTCCATCTATTGAGGTAAAGGTGGAACAGGCAGGATGCCAATACAGCCCTGCAATTGGATTTTAAAAGCAAATCGCAAACAAAGGAATAAAATAAAGACAATTACAAATGAAATGAATGATATAATTTGGGGAGTACTTTCGCTTAATGCAGCACCACAGTCTTCATTAGAAGCTCACACTATCTGTAAGCAAAGGGTTCGAAAAACAGTTAACGGTTACAAAAGGGAAATGAAAGAAGGAGGAAACATATCCACAGGAACAAATGGGAAACCTAGTCGCTCTTAATAAAATGTGGCAGCATTTTTATTAGAACAAGCAAGCTAATAGCCTGCTGATCTTATGTTGTGTCTCAGGATTCTAATATACCCGATGTTGCAATCACAGTAAATGTCATTAATATCCATTAAACAGCATGGCGTTGTCACAGCTCAGCGATGACGCCTTCTGAACTTTGCTGTCCTGATTACATTTTAGAATGGCAAAAATAAATGTTCATTTTTCCCCACGTCTCGCTTGTATCTTATTGCATCTGTGCGCTGCATCTGTTAATTAAACCGTGACGGTTATTGACCTTGAGGCTTAACCGCCTCATGTGCGCTACTCGTTCCAGCGGTTCCTACAGTTTGTTTATAAACAAAACGGATGGCACCCCTGACTACGACCACGACACGTTCACCACCTTATTGGGGTCATTTGCTCGGTTCTACCTTAAAGGATAACTGAGGTGACATGTGACATGATGAGATTTGCACACAAGTAACTAGGCTGTGTTCCTTTTTTTCTTTCTCTGCCTGAAAGAGTTAAATATCAGGTATGAAAGTGGCTGACTCAGTCCTGACTCAGACAGGAAGTGACTACAGTGTGACCCTCACTTATAAGAAATCACAGCCATAAAACACTTTCCTAGCAGAAAATGCCTTTTGAGAGCAGGAAAGAGATACAAACGGTCAATGGTTCATAGATTTTAGCTCTGGGAGTAAAAACAATAAACCAGTTAAAACTTAAAAAGTGGATTTAAACATAAAATAAAACAGTGGAATATCTTAAGTCATTTTTAGGAGAAGGAAGATAGATACAATTGTTTATTTCATTAGTTTATTTTCACTTCAGGTATCCTTTAATCCAATCTATCTGCCACAATCCCATGTTAGGAATTAGGATTTAAATCAGGTGCACCTAAACATAGCACCAGAGACATAGGGCTTGATTCACAAAAGAGTGCTAACTGTTAGCACGGCCGTTTTCGTGCGAATTTTCGCATTGCGCGCGATCGCGAATTTTCGTGTGAAACGATAGCGGTTTCGCGTGCAATCGATATCGTTTTAGTGTGAAAATTCAACGTTATCGTTTCACACGAAAATTCGCGAGCACGTGCAATGCGAAAATTCACGCAAAAACGGCCGTGCTAACAGTTAGCACTCTTTTGTGAATCAAGCCCATAGAATGTTGCTAAAATTACCAATGTTCTACTACTTATCATAATTACTATAGTAAAATATCAGTAATTTCACTATGACCTAACCCTACTCTCAAACAGAACCCTCTCTCTTCCTTTGCCTAACCCTGCCTAACCCTAACCCTAACCCTGGTGCCTAACCTCAACCGGTACCTAAAATTAACCGTTATATATATTTTTTTATATATATATATATATATATATATATATGCATTGCAGGGGCATAACAATAGACCCTGCAAGGGATGCAGCCACTGGAGGCCTCGTGGGAGAAAAAAAGATTCCAATTGTGCGCATTAATTAGCGCTCGTGCGGATATGTGAAAATGCGCGTGAAAACGGCCATGATATGAGTTATCACGGTTTAGTGAATCAAGCCCTATGAGCTTTTGCAATTTTTTTAAGCACTTGCGATTTTAGAAATCACCCTAAAAGTGCAATGTTTACCTATGAAGATGTTCACATGTGAGCGTTTTGAAAGCGTTGTTTGAAATCGCAAACATACCATTTTCTGAGCGCTTTGGCTCAATGGAAGGTATAGGGAAATCACAAAGCTTATATCGATTTCCCGAGCGCTATTATGAATAAATATTATTGTATTTATTCATTTTGGGTCAAAAAAATGAATTTTACATTTAGAAAATATATGTGGTTCTCCCAGAATGCTCTGGGGCATGCATAACTAAACAGCCTGGGCTAAACATCCATGGAAGGGTGGGGCTACATACAAATATACGGCAATATATCGCTATAGGAAGTATAAGAAGTATTCCTGATGCTGAAACCAGGAAAATTACAGTAAAAATGAGTATACTGAATGATATACTGTATGCTACTATGTGTCACTACAGGTCCTCTTTAATACAAACATTTCTGCTTCCTGTCACGAGGAAAGTATTTATTCATTAACAAACTGCTAACCTCAGAAAGGAAACTTTTTTAAAATGTTTATTTTGCCACACACTGGATGTCTTTTTGTCCTTCACATTAATTTCCTCCGTGAGAAGCGAATTAATCTCTCCATAAATTATGCCTCTTATCGCAACATCGTAACTCAAAAAGCCACTGATACATCAACAGATATTAGCAACACAAATTGAGATTTCTAGAGCGGTTTAATCTGCTGCATGAGCTTTCCTCGACTTTTATGTGTTCAAAGGAACAAACGGAATTTTCCTTCTCTGTTTTGTGGTTTTCAGAAATATGAAATTGGGTGCTCCAACTTCTAATGATCTCTATTTGCAGCATTACATCTGGAGGCTCAACTCATTTACTTTAAAACAAATGCTAATATAGGAAATAAAGAGAATGTTAGAGAATAAATTACATTTCTTACAAAGTAATAATAATTCACAATAGGGGACCTTTTTGAAATATTGATATTTGATTATTCAAATGCGTTTATTTAATAGAAGCGCCTGTTAATTTAGAGTGCTGGGTATTCTAGTATCACCTTCGCTAACCTTAACCTCAGATTAACCATCCCCTTCCTATGCCTAACACTAAACCTCCCCACCCACCTATGCCTAACATTAACCTCCCCACTACCTATGCATAACACTAACCTCCCCCTACCTATGCCTAACACTAACCTCCCCCTACCTATGCATAACACTAACCTTCCCCCTACCTATGCCTAACACTAAACCTCCCCCCCCCCCACCTATGCCTAACACTAACCTCCCCCTACCTATGCATAACACTAACCTTCCCCCTACCTATGCCTAACACTAACCTCCCCCCTACCTATGCCTAACACTAACCTCCCCCCCCCCACCTATGCATAACACTAACCCCCCTTCCTATGCCTAACACTAAACCTCCCTACCTATGCCTAACACTAACCTCCCCACCCACCTATGCCTAACATTAACCTCCCCACTACCTACACCTAACACTAACCTCCCCCTACCTATGCATAACACTAAACCTCCCTACCTATGCCTAACACTAACCTCCCCCCCCCACCTATGCCTAACACTAATCTCCCCCCACCTACGCATAAAACTAACCTTCCCCCTTCCTATACCTAACACTAAACCTCCCTACATATGCCTAACACTAACCTCCCCCCCACACTAACCTCCCAACTACCTACACCTAACACTAACCTCCCCCTACCTATGCATAACACTAACCTCCCCCCTAAGTATGCCTAACACTAAACCTCCCTACCTATGCATACCATTAACCTCCCCCCCTACCTTTGCATAACACTAACCTTCCCCCTAACACTAACCTCCCCCTACCTATTCCTAACACTAAACCTCCTACCTATGCCTAACACTAAACCCCCCTACTTATGCCTAACATTAACCTCCCCCATACCTACACATAACACTAACCTTCCCCCTACCTACGCATGACACTAACCTTCCCCCTACCTACGCATGACACTAACCTTCCCCCTACCTACGCATGACACTAACCTTCCCCCTACTTACGCCTAACACTAAATCCCTATCTACGCCTAACACTAACCTCACTCTCATTAGACTTGAAGAGAGGAAAAGGAGGCACCACTTCTTTAAAATTCCTTTATTCCGGTGGGGGAAGTAGCAGGTACACAGCAGTGGGGGTAAAAAAGGCCTGACAGCTGTTTCGCTGGTTTAAACCAGCTTCTTCAGAGGCAGAGTGTACACTCTGCCTCTGAAGAAGCTGGTTTAAACCAGCGAAACAGCTGTCAGGCCTTTTTTACCCCCACTGCTGTGTACCTGCTACTTCCCCCACCGGAATAAAGGAATTTTAAAGAAACGGTGCCTCCTTTTCCTCTCTTCAAGTCTACTGGATGCAACAAACTTGTGGATGAGCACGCTCCTTCTTCCGGGTCCGGTGTGTCTGCCCTGCTGCGTTTGGTGCCAGGTACTGTTCTCTTCCTCTCAAATATTGTAACCTCACACTCATGTATTAAAGCCGAGAACCTACCGCTATAATCAAACTTTTGGCACTCTCTGTAGCTGAACCCCCCCAATGCCCAAACTTACCCCCCTGGCAAATGGCTGTACAATAGCTGAGCGCTCATTACTAAAAGCAAATTGTTGGAACCGAACCATGCCAGTTTATACTATAGCTGAATACTCATTGCCAAAGCATCGGAACCCTCGGCATCAACTCAGTAGCATATCTAGAGGGGTAAGCAAATAACAGCCATAAAAGTTTTCCCTGCAGAATACAATTTCTGAGGGCATGGGAGAGATAGAAAAGGTGAATAGTTCATGTATCTTCATTTAGGGACACTTAATAGGCTGCCATTGAGCAGAGACAACAAAACATTCATTCTATTTTTACCCCCAGCTGTACAGATATCACCGTCCCTTTTTCCATCCTTTCACACCCAGGGATGGAGATATCCGTACCTCCCGCCGCTGCCCGCGCTCCTGCTCGCTCGTGCGCGCACTCCCGCTCTCGTGCACGCCGCCGCCGGCTCGCCCGGAGATCAATGAATGGGAAGAACCATTCCCGTTCGTTGATCTAAGCCCCGTAATGATCCGCTGCTTCTATGAGAAGCAGCGCGATCATTGTGAAAAAAAAAATTCCCAGCCTCATAGCACTTCCTGCAAGCGTCCTTACGACGCTTGCAGGTCGCATAAACAAAAAGTTACTGTGGCCATCTTGTGGCCAAATAGTAAAACTACACCCTAAAGCATTTTTCATATTCAAATGCATTACTTATGCACTAAAAATTAACTCATTACTCCCCACACTCCCCAATTATTATTATTTTTTTTTGTAATTAAAAAAAAAATGACAATAAAAAAAATACATAAATAGTTACCTTAGGGACTGAACTTTTTAAATATTATTATTATATTGTTATAGATGAATGAATGGAAGGAGCGCTGAAAGGTGAAAATTGCTCTGGTGCTCAAGGGGTAAAACCCCTCAGTGGTGAAGTGGTTAAATATAAAATAAAACCAAGGGTTTTCAAAAAAAACAAAAACAAAACATTTTTAGGAGTAGGAGGATAAATACATTTGTTTGTCTCATCAGTTTATTTTTCCCTCGGGTTCACTTTAAGCTAACGAGTGCCTCTTTGCCGGCATTGACTAATCTTGTTTTCATAACTTGTGTCTGTACAACATCTTCCTGTTTCCGTATGGGGATGCTTATATTTTCTACTTTTGCCAACAGATCTTTGTGGGGAACTCAAATGCGGATGGCGTGGTGAACCACAAATTCCCGAACTCCATAAAAGCCAGATTCCTCCGTTTTATTCCATTGGAGTGGAATCCCAGTGGAAGGATCGGTTTGAGAGTGGAAGTCTACGGCTGTTCATACAGTAAGTAGGTTCATTTTTAATTTCCTTTGTTTTGGTTGGTAGAAAAAACAAAGTCTTGTAAAACTTTTAATGGCTAACTGATAAAGTTAAATGATGCAAGCTTTCTTGGATCTAATCCCCTTCTTCAGGCATTTTTCCAGATGTAAGTTGAAGTAATACACTGATGCAGGTAAATAGTAAACACGTAGATGGCAGTTGTGCTGGTTGTTGTTTAGCAGTTAGGTGTCAGGTGATCAGCAGGCTGGAGCCAGTGAGTTAGTGCAACCATACATGAAATCCAGCAGGTTTCTGAAGATCATGAAGCCAAGTCAATCATGTCAAAGAAGATGCCATGAATCCTATTCCACAATTTAAACCTTCTGTTAGTGTCTTGAACTTTTTCATAAATTTGTAATCAGAAATGTTTCTTGATTGTTCATTTTTGAAGTTACCCTTAAAGAGGAACTTCCGCCTAAACAAACATACTATTGTTAAGTTACATTAGTTATGTTAATTAAAATAGATAGGTAATATAATATTGTACTCACCCTGTTTTAAAAGAACAGGCAAATGTTTGATTTCATGAGGGCAGCCATCTTTTTGGTTGAAAGGAGGTGACAGGGAGCATGAGACACAGTTCCAACTGTGCTGTGTCCTGGTCACCCCTCCCAGTTGCTAGGCAACTTGAATAACAACATAGGAAATCCCATCATGCTTTGCACAGCATCAGGAAAAAAAGCCTGGGCAGTTTTCTTTGATGGGGTGAAGCTTAGCTTTTGTAAAGCTAAAAATAAGGCTTATGTAAGAAAAACAAAGTTCTGATGCTGTGAAACTGTTCAAGAAAAAGCAAGCCTTTTCAATGCTGCTGAGTATATTTTTAGTCTGGAGGTTCACTTTAAGAATAAGTACTTTCAGATCTTGCATGCTGTGTCCTGGGTCATAGAAGTGTTGGGCCACTGGTGTGTCCCTTTTAGCTTCATTGATTTTAGCGCGGCGATGGTTCATTCGTGTTTATAGTTTTTTGGTTGAAACTCATGCAAGATAAAAGTGGCATATCGTGTATACTCGAATATAAACCAAGATGCTTAACATTCTCAATATACACCAGAAAAATTGTTAAGCACTCTATAGGCATGGAGCCTCAAAACCTACCAAGGACAGTTGCAGTATCCAAGAGGTGTAATCAAAGTAAGGAAACATTTAGTTAAGGATTACCTCTAGGCACTGCACATATAGAGGTGTTCATTACCAGCATAGCACCAATGCAAAGCTAATAAGAGGGCCTCTAGTGGGCCCCTCTAGTTTAGGGGCCCATGTGCAGGCACAACCTCTGCACCCCCTATTGCTATGCCACTAGCTGCTGCTAATAACTCTTATGTGCATCCAAATATAAGGGCTGGAACCCACTAGAGCGCTTTTTTGAGCGATTATGAAGCGCTTTAAATTGCTATCGCTTTCCCTAAACGCTCTGCCAATGTAGATAAATGTAACAAATTCCACAGTAGCGATTGCGAATAGCAAAATCGCAATCGCAGGACATGCAACATTTTGGGAACGTTTGTGCTGCAATGTAAAGTATATAAGCGCTGGCTAATCGCTCATGAATCGCTACACATAGTTTGATTGACTGCAGTACTTAGTAATTAATTGACTGAAAACTGTAAAAAAAAATTATAATAAATTGAAAGGACCAATCAGAATTAAAATCGTTTATTGCAAATCGCAATGCAATTGCTGGCAAAAAGCTTACACTTTTTTAAATCGCTCTCAAAAGCGACAGAAAACGCTCATGTAACTTACAAATTGCTAATTAAAAACACTGGCGATCGCTCTAGCGATTTGCGGTCAGGCCTAATGCACATTGTATGAGACTTGGTATTAACCTTCCTGGCGGTAACCCCGCGCCAATTCGCCGGTATCCGCCGCTCCGCGCCCCCCCCACAGACCCCTTGCGCAGCCTGGCCTATCAGCGCCAGACAGCGCTGAGGGGTGGATCGGGACTCCCGATAACGTCACAACGTCGATGACGTCGAGGGGAGGGAAGGGGGAGCCCTCCAGGAAATCCCGTTCTTTGAACATCCACCGCCGCCGGACCGGATCCGGACAAGAAATCCAGCACAACAATACCTGAGGGGAAACGGAAGTGCACAACACACTTCCGGATGAAAGTCGGACATCCTGGCTTCCTGTGGGGTTCTCTATGGTGCATGTGGCCATGTGGATGTACCCAGCGCCGGACAGCCCCCAGCCTCTCCACAGTCACCCCAGCACACAGCGGAGGACAGGGAAAAACCCGACCATCCAGACGCAGGGCTCTGTGGGACGAGGAGGATGATGTCCGCACAGCAGGCTCTCCCCAAGAAGGACTCCAGCGCTTTTCCAGACCTTCCAGGTCCCTCTTTGAAAACAGAAAGGGATCCAGGACGCATGAAGAACGGAAGAAGATCCAGATGAAAACTGAACATGACCTGACTGGATCCTGATGGCCTCCTGATGGCGAACGGATGTTCTCAGAACGGACCGGAACGGACCTGTGCCACCGGTAAGTATTTCATCAAAACGCAAGTGTGAATCGGGCCTTAGTCAGACTCAGTCAGTCGGAGTCTGTTTGTTACATTGCCGACGAAAAGGAATTTTGTCATCTCCTTGCTCCTCGCTGATTGGCTGAGGGCAATTTAGTGCTGCTGAAATACGATCTATGTCTGTGCTCTCATGTGTTTACAAAGCAAGCTAGCTATGACAGTGCAGATTCTAGGTGGGAAAAAAAAGTAAGGGAGGAAATGACATCAGGATTGGCTTTAGTCAGAGTGAATGAAAATGGCAAAGACCAAAAACAGAATTCTCTGTATTTACTATATAAATTTCACTGAAATCAAAACATGGACAGTACAATACATATGTTATACAAGTAGAACAAGTAGTTATCTACCTATATATGAGTTTTTTCCCTGACATGGTATGGCTGACCCTGCTGCTTTAACAATGCCTCCCACTGGCCTGTCTAGAACAAATCAAAAGTGTACAAGGTTACAATAAAGTTCACAGCTTAGTCAGATAGGCTGGAAGCTGGGAAAAAGGCCACAGATTATGCACACCTCTGGACAGATCCTCCATATTGGTGTACACATGTCGGGAGTTAAGTGGAAGTCTTTGATTCATTACTTCATATTAGAAGATAGAAATTCCTAAACTAAGGGGTTCTCAATACTTTTCCCCAATGACTTTAATGGATTTGCTTTTGCAAGGGGCAAAAAAAAACTTCAATATTTGGAAAAAAACAAACAAGATGTGTCATGAAATCTACTGATTTTGGTCAGCACAGAAGAGTATGGTGCAGCCTGTTCAGCTGGGTTCCACTTGGTACAACTATAAGACTGCTTTAACAGTGAGACGTTACAGGCGCATGTTAGTGCAGCCTGTAACACTTCCCAACGTAACTGCAGTGGACTGTTCACAGCCGTTAGAGCGGCTTTGCCGCGTTAGCCTGCTTGCACAGGCGCAGTCATTAGCCACATGGCTAATTAATATTCACTGCACTGTGCTGACGTCACTGGGGGGACCACGTGATGTGGAGTGTTCCGCTTGGCAGTCCCTTGGCAGCTTCGGCGGAACTAGTGGGACAGCGCGGGCAGCGCTGTACAGCCTTTCCTGGTCCTTCAACCTCATTTACTTGGTGAGTCTTTTGTTTTTCTACGTTCCTTCTCCCTGCTCATTCCTGCACTTTAGGTCTATTTATACTGGCCATTGCGGCCATCCCTTTGCACTAACATTCACTTTATTTCAGCTCTTGTTTCTATTTGCCAGAATCTATTGTTACAGTTTGCACGGTATATATATGATGTAGTGTTTTTTGTAGTGTCTACCAAATTGATTGGTGGTCTATGCACAGTTGTCACTTTAATTCCAATAGGGAGCTGCCTAATCTATACCCAGCTCTCTTTAAGCACTAGCACCTTATTCTTCAGCAGGAGGGATGTGATAGTAGTAGTTATTTTATATATTTGTGTGTTCCTTCTGGGATAGCCATCTGTGAAACAGAAGTCCTTATTACCAATATTATTTAAATCAATAGGACTCTGTTACAATTATCACAGGAGCAACCAGAAGAAACCACATTATTGATACTTCTCATCAGACTCATGTGATTATTGATAATTTAGGACTTATGTACCAGGTCTGGCTGTTTGTTTTTAATTGGTTTTAAATTTATTAGCTGGTATCAATAAAGACTTTCTCATTATTCTTGGTGTTTTGAGTTATACCTGTTTGAATGCCTATTATTATTAGATTATTAAGGAGGGGGCTCTTTTTCTCTTTTTTGTTTCAAATGTGGTCTCCACCGGCGCATGCGTACTATAGTACGCATCACGGACACATCAAAGAGCCGCTTAACGCGGATCTTTGCCATCGTTCTCTGCCACCACCACCATGCGTTGCGTTAGGTGCACGTTATGCGACCTTAACGTAGCACCTAACGCAACGTCTTAGTGTGAAAGAAGCCTAAAACTATAAAACATCAGCAAGACACTTCATCAGCCTCCAAAATAGGAAGAGGCACTTAAATTCAAAAATATAATTATTATAATTTGTTCCACCAGTGTTTCAGATGAGCTGCTGGTGGAGAAAGGAGGAAAATTTAATTGTTTTGCTCATGGCCCGTGCCTGTGCTATGACACTGATAAGTTACCATCGCAATTAATTACTTTTATTCTGCCTTTTTCATATCGTAGCGTGCAAATCAGCTCTCGTCGAGGCATAAATATTTATATGTAGCTTTCGAGATGACTTGTGTTCATTATGTAGATGTTTCGGCTCTTGACAACGACAAGAAAGCGGGAGCCAGCTGAGTGATGTACGTCGAGTTGGCACATAATGATATGGAAATGAAATGTTCTCTGCTATTACTTAATGCATCAGTGTCAATCCTGATGGTAGGATCAATGGGATGTGAAGCAGGTGGAGGTGTTCTCCTCCGTGCCGGGAATACCTATGTGGGCTAGCATTGTCCCTCTACACATCAAATAGCCAGAGAGGGTGGCTTTAGTGTACACATCAGAGAGGGTTGCTTTAGTAGGTAGACTGTTACATTACAACTCGGAGGCCAATGAGTGTGACCATGACATCCAGGCCATGAGCTACATCGTTGTTTACATTTTTAGCATCAAAGCAGAGCTTTCTTTTGAGGGACTTATAACCCCCGAACATGTTTGATGTGATCACTGTATTAAGATTAAAGGATAAGAGTATGGCCATTTTCTTTTTCTGTGACATCAAACAGCATCCTGCACTGCTTTTGTTTGTTTAGTCAGTTTGAGAGATGAGTTTCAAAACACCTACAATAAGTCCTCCTCTTGCCTTGTACCATTTGTGTTTTTTTATGCTTCTGTTCTTATGGCTTCTTGCTTCGTGGAGAATTGTTTTTGTTTCTTAATTTTGTGTCTTGGCTTTGCACTGATATTAAAATAGACTGTATAAAGACTCGTGCCGGTTGTCCAAAGGTGCTCCAATGAAAAGCCCTGGGTGTAAATATAATTGCTGGGTCCTCCCAGAAAAAGCATAAAGAGCTGAAGACAACCTCCAGTATTGCCATTTTCTCCTGAAAATCACCACCACTCAGTGCCATCACCACCTAGTTACACAGCTTCCCACCCCATGTCTAGCTTATGCAGGGAAGAACTTGCACTAATTTGATGGTTACCGCTCATGGTGCGCACTGGTCACCTCTTTGCATCTGTATTCACTTTCCCCCTCTTTGCATTCCTATAGTTTTTCTCTGTCTGACTTTGTTGTGGCTTTTTAAGAGCACCAGATCGGCATCCAAATAAAGAGTTAGAATCTCTGTGAAAACCCTGCCTAGTGGCCACCCCACCCCACCCCAAGTACCTGCAGGACCTCCTTTCCCAGAAGGTATGCACTGCTGCAGTGTATCACTGTAAATAATTCAGAGAATTAAGCTGCATACTATGCAGCCTAGTCATCTTAGCAAACTTGAATTAATGGAGCAAAACTTTCATCAATGGCGTTCTGTTGAAACCTGGCAACTTCTTGTAGTCAAATGAAGATCCAACGATGGATTCATCTACTGTGCTTGCCCTCTCTTCCTAGCTTACAGCTGCCTGACCTTCATATTTGTGGGGAGGCCAGTCTTTGATGTATTCAGAGGAATGGGAGGAGTGGCCAGCACAAAAGAGGAGTACCCTAGGAGGATAGTGGAGACTTGTAGGCTGGAGGAGGTGCACCAGGGAGGGGAATAGGTTTTGAAAAGGAGAGGGAGGGTACAAAGAAAGGGAAAGCAAGAAGCACAGCTGGAATTCCAAATCAGGAAGTCAAGTTCAGGTGCTCTTTAAGCTTCGGTAGAGCATTGTTAGTAACAGTGGAGAGCATGGATGAGCAGTTAGGGTGCATGGTATGCAGATTTATCACTAGTTAGCTCTACAGGATTTAAAGTGAACCAGAGACGAAGCACCCTCATGGATTTTACCATATATATCAGTGAGAACATTAGAGAAAACACCTACCATGCTTTCATCCTTCACTGCTCAGTCTGCTTTTTATCAGCCCTGATAAAATCCCCAACTGAGCATTCAGTCTGGCTTTGCTCAGGAATCATTATAGCTGAGTCTGTCTTTTCTGATGTCTTTTCAAACCCAAGCCTGCCCCCTTCTGGCTCTGCTTTCCTGTTCTGTATACTGGCAGCATCACAGAGAGCTGAGATGAGATGGAAGGAGCTGCTAATGTTAGGGTATATTGAAAAACGTTTTTATTTTGTATCTATATTTGTTAGTCATAAGTGTTTTTTAGAAATTATTTCATTTTGCACAAACCCCACTAAATAATATGCGTTTCTGATGAACTGTGTTTTGGATGGTGTTTTAGTAAAAAAAAAAACACACAAAAAACGGCACACCAGAGCGGCGAAAATACCAGGTATTAGGTATAGTATTTATCTTGTAAAATCTATTGGGAGATGTGTTTATTTTGTGCTAAAGTGTTCTTCTCTGGTTTCCTTTAAAATATATATATATATATATATATATATATATATATATATATATATATATATATATATATATATATATATATATATACAGTGTATATATATAATCTCCATTAGGAACACAGATTGTCTGTCCTTTGATTCATGTTCAGAGGACAGTAAGAATTTCTAATTCCTCTCCGAGTTAAGAAAACTGTCTTTGTTTAGAAAGTTTAGGTATTCTATCCTTCCTTCGCTAAGTGTCCATTGCTAATGTAGTCAGCATGTACACAGGTTTGCATAAAAGCTTCTCATGCTATCTGCCCAGCATGTTATTGCTGAATTCCACCCAGCTTCGTCCTTTAATGCATCAAAGATATTAAATCAACCACATCGTCTCCAAACGTCTTTCTACCCATCTCCATGTAAGTGAGAATTCTCGCAATGCGGCTGTTTAGAGTTACGCCCTAAAGGCATCAGAATTGAGGGATAGGTGGGTCCTCAGTGATAAAGGATGGCAAAGGAAGGGACATCAAGAGCATGGTTAGGTTTCTGGAGAGCCTGGTTCATTCATGGGCGTACACCACTTGAGAGATAGGAAATAAATACCTTTAAAATTACACAGAGGCACAACAAGAGCCTGATGTTGTAGTATTTTCTGGTACTATAAAATGGGATACTCACTAGATGAGGTTGCTATGAAGGGCAACTAACCAATGTAGCCTTTAGGAGAATAACCGTCTCCGTTTGGGGACAGGGGCCACCACTGTACATTGGTCGTTTTCTCAGAAAAACAAGCTGGATCCTGTCAGCTAGAACCAAATGGCCTCCTATGGAGAGTAAGGAACACAATGGAAGGAAGAGGTGCATGGGAAGGATAACTAGCATTAACCACTTCAGGAGTTTTTCCCCTTGTGGACCAGAGCAATTTTCACCTTTCAGCACTCCTCCCATTCATTCGCCAATAACTTTATCACTATTTATCACAACAAAATGATCTATATCTTGATCTATATCTATAGGCTTTCTTTGGGTAGTACTTTTTGCTTAAAATTATTTTATTCTAAATGCATTTTATTGGGAAACATACAAAAAAAAATAATTATTTCTCAGTTTTCGCCCATTATAGTTTAAAAATAAAAAAATGCTACTATAATTAAAATCCACCTATTTTATTTGTCCCAGTTATTACACCATTATAAATTATGTCCCTAGTACAATGTATGCGAACAATATTTTTGGAGGGAAATAAATGTGTATTTTTTCAGTTTTGCGTCCATCAATAATTACAAGTCCCTACTTGCAAAAATAAGAGTGATATATCCTCATGACATACATATTTAAAAAGTTGAGTCCTTAATGTAACTATTTAGGTATTTCTATGTAATTTTTTTATACAAATTTTGTATTTTGGTAACTATGGTAGAGTGGGGAGGTAAGGGGTTAATTTTAATAAGGTATGTATGTATTTTTATTGAATAAATGAGTTAGGGTTTAATTTACTATTTTGTTCCACTTCTCACGTGTACACCACTTTGTATTGGTCTTTCACGTGGAATTCCAATAAAATTGATTTATGTTTGTGGCAGTAATATGACAAAATCAGGGATGCTCATCCAGATCCCAGGTACCCGGGAAATTCGGGTATCCGACCATTTTTACCCTATCCGGTCAGATCCGGATTCCAGATAGTTGGGCAGATATCCAGATAGCTATCTGCAGATAGTTTCACCACTAGGGATGCTCATTCGGATTCCGCGGAAATGCAATTTCCGAAATTCCGATCGGAATTTGCATTTCCACACCGGAATGCGGAAATCGGTAATGCAAGTGCGTTAGGCGGATTTCCGCCGGAAATCGCGAAAATTTCCGCCGGAAATTGCGGAAATTCCACCCGACTTTAACATCGATTTTCTCAAAAACTATAAGGTCTTTTTGAAAACTTTTTTTGCATGTTGTTCAGAAGATTCTGTTCAATAAACCCTAAAAAAAATTTGGTATTTCTAGGCCTTACGGGGGCTTTGCTATTAACCGCTAAAATCAGCAGATTTTTACTGTAAAGTAAAATGCAGAAAATCTGCATCTGCCTATGTTCTGCATTTATATTACAGTAAAAATCCGCCGACTTTAGTGGTTAATAGCAAAGCCCCCATAAGTCCTAGAAACACCAAATTTTCGGGGTTTATTAAACAGAATCTTCTGAACAAGATGCAAAAAAAAGTTTTCAAAAAGGCCTTATAGTTTTTGAGAAAATGTTGTTAAAATCGGGCGGAATTTCCGCGATTACCGGCGGAAATTCCGTATTGGAATGTGGGAAATTGGTACCGGAAAGCGGAATCGGTAATTGACAATGGCGGAATGCGGATTTACCGCGGAATCAGAAATTGGCATTTCCGACCATCCCTATTCACCACCTAACCGGATACCCGCAGATTTCTCCCAGATACCCGACCCCGAATTCAAGGTTCACTAGCAAAAAGGACTCTCACTCTCTCTTAGGGATTTTTCTTGCAGACATTTGTAGTATGTCAAAAGCAAGCTCACATACCTTGACCAGGAATTGAACCCAGGTCCACTGTGTGGAGGGCAGCTATGCTCACCACTATACCAGCAACCTCACACACAGCAAAGGACAGCACTTTGAAATTACTACCCGAGCATCCCTGGACAAAATGTGGAAAACTTCAAGGGGGCCGAATACTTTTGCAAACCACTGTATATATATAAATACATTTACCGTATATACACGTTAATACATCATCCGTCATTTTACCACATTTAAATATAGATTTTTTCCTCTAAATTTAAAGGACTTACGAGCTGAAGCAAAGAAAACGAGTTAATTACCTTAGTTGAATATCAGACCTCAGGGCAGACGATCAGTGGCTCCCTTGCTATTTTCAGACCCTCTGTTATCTTAATCCAGTTATCATTAGCGGCCCCGACCCGGCCCAGGGTCGCCTTATCTCATGGCGATTAGAATCGCCGCTTTTAAACTCCTCTGCCTGCGCAGTACTGCGGCTGCGCAGGATTAAAGCCCCGTGAAGCGCACATCGCCGCTCCGTATACTCTGTTAAACGTCATGTGGGCGTCATTTGTTTACTGCAGATTTGCAGAGTAAGTTATTTTGTTCAAATCTGCAGTAAACAAATCCTGTAGCTCGGTAACGTCCTCCTTCGCTCAGTGCTGGTATTCTGTGCTGAGGGGGCGCGGCCGGCTCGAAGTGCAGTCAGTCATGTGGGTGGTCATGTGGTGACGCCCACATGACGTATAACAGAGTATACCGAGCGACGATGTGCCGCTCCCATGGCTGTAATCCTGTGCAGCCGCTATGCGCACTGCGCAGGCAGAGGAGTTTTAAGGCAGCGATTCTAATCGCCATGAGATAAGGCGACTCTGGGCCGGGTAATGATAAGTGTATTAAGATAACTCGTAAGTCCTTTAACATTGCTTTTCTCAAAAACTACAAAGTCTTTCCCCCACTATCCTCCTTAACAAACCCTGTGTATTTGCTGTTTCTAGTATGTAGGGGGGCTTTGCTATTAACCACTAAAGTCGGTGACCATTAAACTTTAAAAATAACCATGAAAAAAGCGCAAAATACGTATTTATTGGTGACTATTTCGCAGATCCTCCTCCGTGTGCCACTGTCCAGGTTTTGGCACACTTTTTTCACCTTTTTTAAAGACATTGTGGCTGCAGAGATGCCTTGAAAGTTTTGAAGTTCGCCTGTCTCCATAATAGTGTACGGAGGCCGCCACAAACGGCCAAAGAAACCAGAAGAACTGCCAGACAACTGGCATTGAGTAAAAGGGAATAAGTATGGCTGCCTCCAACTCCCTCTTACTCCAGGTGTCCTTTCATTACCCGTAGAGATGGTCTGAAATTTCAATTTCTGCTTCCGTGGAAAATCAGCTTTCTGTCATTGCAGATTAATGCTACCGATTCTGCTTTCCGCTACCGATTTCCACATTACGATGCTGATTTTCGTGGAAATTTTAGCCAACTTTAACATCGATTTTCTCAAACACGACAAGGTCTTTTTGAAAAAAAAATTTTCCTCTTGTTCTCACTCTTCTGCTTGACATTCCCTGAAAATTTGGTGTTTCTAGCTCCTATGGGGACTTTGCTATTAACCTCTGAAGTCGACAGCATACCGCATATCGGTAATGCAGATTTTCCGCATTTTACAATGCAGTCAATGGCTGCTGACTTTAGCGGTTAATAGCAAAGCCCCCGTAGGTGCTAGAAACACCAAATTTTCAGGGTATGTTAAGCAGAAGAGTGGAAACAACAGGAAAAAAAATCTTTCAAAAAGACCTTGTAGTTTTTGAGAAAATCAATGTTAAAATCAGCGGAAATATCCGCGGAAATTTCAGCGAAAATCTGCCTACCGCACTTGCATTACTGATTTCTGAATTCCGATGCGGAAATGCAATTTCTGATCGGAAATGCAAAATTGTATTTCAGCGGAATCCGAACGAGCATCCCTAATTACCCGGGGAAACAAATCCAGTCTGTGAACTGCGCATAATGCCTATTAAGTGTTCTTTATCTATTTTTATAATATATTGGGCTTGATTCACAAAAGAGTCCTAACTGTTAGCACGGCCGTTTTTGCGCGAATTTTCGCATTGCGCGCGATCGTGAATTTTTCATGCGAAACTATAATGGTTTTCACGCGCAAACGCGAATTTATGCGTGAAAACGATATCGATTTCACGCAAGAAATCGCGTTTGCGCACGAAAACCGTTATCGTTTCGCGCAAAAATTCATCATTGCACGCAATGCAAAAATTCGCGCGAAAACGTCCGTGCTAACAGTTAGCACTCTTTTGTGAATCAAGCCCATTGTCTTGAGACAGTCACCAGGTAGAGTCTTGATTTTACTCACTGAAGTTTTTATCATTTTGGATTTTAGGGGGGGGGGGGGGTTGGGTGCCGTTTATATTATTTTTTTCCCTAGTCGCTTTCTCTGGCATCATTACAACATTCCCCCATACCTCTGATTAGCCCCTCCTAGAGAGTTTTTATTTTCTTTCGTCTTAGTGTATAACCTTCGATGTCACATCATGTTTAAATAGAAAGTTCTGTTATATTGTTTTCTTGTTGCCATAGCAAGCCAGTTGGTGTGCATAACAGGTGATAAGTGGCTTGCTTTTGTTGGTTAATAATGTGATAAATGATGGCTTTATCTGTAGATTAGGAGCGACTCCTGAAGGAGGGAGGCGAGCCAATAAATATCCTTAGATGCAGAAAGAAATATATATATATATACCGTATGTATGGCGCACGGCGGCAACACGAATAGACAGCAGCAGTGCAGGAATCATCTGAATCAGATCATTTCTCTATCTGTAAATGCAGCTAATAAATGATATCAGTGCTTATGTTCTGTTGCTTGAACTGAAGTGAACCCGCAAACGAAACGCTGAGATCATTTTCTTTATTACGACCTTCATCTAAAAGACACGTCTTATATCCATACTTGGGGCTCGATTCACTAAGGTGTGATAACTTTATCACAGCCGTGATAAGTGCTATTGCGTGTGAGTTCAGGCGCGTAAAGGTTTGCGAGCGATAACGAATGACTTTGCGCGCAAAGGCGGGATATCACGTAATAAAAAACTTTGCTCAGCGTAGAACTTTGGGCGCGCAAATTATTGCACGCGCCAAATGCAATAATGCATGGGTTTATAATAATGATTGTTCCTTAAAGTGAACCTCCGGACTAAAAATCGACTTTCTTTAACAGTGTCACAGCATCAGAACTTTGTTTTTCTTACCAAAGCATCATTTTTAGCTGCATTTTTAGCTAAGCTCCACCCATCAGAGCATGATGGGATTTCCTATGTTGTTATTCACGTTGCCTAGCAACTGGGAGAGGTGCTCAGGACACAGGACAGTTGGAACTGTGTCTCATGCTCCCTGTCACCTCCTTTCAACCAAAAATATGGCTGCCATCATGAAATCAAACATTTGCCTGTTCTTTTAAAGCAGGGTGGGTAAGAGATTATATTACCTATCTATTTTAATTAACATAACTAATGTAACTTAATGACAGTGTGTTTGTTTAGGCTGGAGTTCCTCTTTAACATTTATCAGCTGTTTTTTTTTGCCTTTGAAAGCTGATGGTACTTTGGTGTGTTTTAAGCTGCATTCCAATGTTCTACATACAGCACAATCTGTAGTTGTGAGCATACAATCAATACAATGTTGTAGTGTACTACCGCATTCCATGTCGCACGTACGCCGACCATGCTTTTATCACGTGAAAATCGTACTTATCGCGTGAGAGCGCAACGCCATATGTGCGATAAAAATTATCATACGATCGCTTAACTTTTCACGCGCAACACGCGCGCACAATGGTTAGCGGGTGAAAAGCTTTAACACGTGATAACTGTAGTGACTCAAGCTCTTTGTGTTAAAGGACGACTGTAACCAGAGCAAAAAGGAGGCTGCCATATTTATTTCCTTTTAAGCAATACCAGTTGCCTGGCTGTCCTGCAGATCCTCTCCCTCTAATACTTTTACCTCTAGACCCTGAACAAGCATGCAGCAGGTCAGGTGTTTCTGATATTATTGACAAGTTTAGCTGCATGCTTGTTCCAGGTGTTATTCGGACGCTACTGCAGCCAAATAGATCATCAGGGCTGCCAGAGAATTGGTAATGTTGAAAAGGTAATGAATATGGCAGCCTCCGTATACCTCTTACTTCAGTTGTCCTTTAAAGAGTAACTGCAGTGAAAATAATGTAATGAATAAAATTGCTTATTTTTTACAATATTAATTTATAGATTGTTTAGTCAGTGTTCGTCCATTGTAACATCTTTCCACTCTAATTTACATTCTGAAATGTATAACTGGTGTCACATCTTTAGTTCTGCCAGGTGATCTGTGCGGAATATTCTTTACTGAAAGTTCTATGAACAGAGGGAGAGATTGCTTGTTTGGCAGGGATCAGTTGAAAAGGGCGCCTAAGCTGCCTGTATGAAAAGGGCGCCTCCATAGACATCAATGTTATTTCTGGAAATATGGGCTACAAGGTGGTGAAAAAGGTGCCCGAGTTTTGATATAGGCTACAAGCGGGCGCCCCTTTGTAGCCCATATTTTTCCGGCTACAAGGTTTTCGGCTACAGTAGGGCGCCCCTTTGTAGCCCATATATTTTCCGGGTACAAGGTTTTTGATTCTGCTACAAAAAGGCAGCCTTTTACAGCCGAGATTTTTGATTTGGGGGTGCAGGGGGGGGGGGGGTTAGGATTAGGCATCACAAGTGGGGGGGTCTAAGGGTTAGGCACCATTAGGGGGGTTTAGGGTTAGGCACCACCAGGGAAGTCTTAGGGTTAGGCAACACCTGGAGGGTCTTAGGGTTAGGCACCACCGGGGGGGGGGGGGGGGGATGGTTAGGGGAGGGTTCTTTGTATGAGTAGGGTGAAGTTAGGTCATAGTAATCACCAGGGCCTGTCTTAGGGTTAGGCACTAGCAGGGAGGAGTTAGGGTTAGGCACCACCAGGCAGGGGTTAGTGTTAATCACCACCAGAGGGTTTAGGGTTAAGCACCATCGGGGGGGGGGTCTGTGTGAGAGTAGGGAGAAGTTAGGTCGTAGTAATCACTTTTCTCAGCTATATCTGGAGCCCTTTTATAGCCCAACAAATTTTGCCTATAACAGCATCCTTTTTATAAACTACAACTATATGTCATATATGGGCTACAACAGCGCCCTTTGTAGCCGAATTTGACATATATATGGGCTACACCAGGCGCCCTTTGTAGCCGAAGTTGGTATATAGGCTAGACCAGGCGCCATTTTTGTAGCCGAATTTGGCATATATGGGCTACACCAGGTGCCCTTTTTTTCCAGGCACCCTTTTCAAATAGATGCGTTTGGCAATTGGAATTTACCATAAGACAACAAGGTTCCTAGACAGCAAACTGTCAGCACCATGGTAATGACATCACATTGTGGGAGGGGTTTCACCACAATATCAGCCACACAGACCCCTCTGATGATCTATTCGAGAAAAGGTAAAGATTTCTCATGGGAAAGGGGGTATCAGCTACTGATTGGGATGAAGTTCAACCCTTGATTACAGTTCCTCTTTAAATTGTACTGGTTTTTTTTGTAAGCTCTGTTCACACTTTCAGAACCTGTTGCCTGGAAAACGAGGTATTTTTAATGTAGCTAGTTTTTTTTCTCTTACTTTTTTTTCTACAACTAAATATAGACAGGAGTGGGACAATTCCTGTGCCCTGGGGGGGAAGAAATGGGTGAAATAAAGGAATCTGTAAGAAAGACATAACAAATAAAATAAATATATTGAAAAGAGAATCAGCAAAGTTCTCCATCTTCTCCCTAGTGTCGCTCTGCTTGCCAGAGGCCTAAAAGAACATAATAACTAAAAAAAATTCTAATAAAAAATACACCAGGAAACCACTACATACAAGCCAGCCGGAGGAAGAGGAGAGGACTTCTCTTCGGCCTGCCGACTTACACAAACAAATAATTTTTAATAACAGCTGCTCAAATCAATCGAGCAACTGAGGCAGCGAGACCAGGCTGTTCATTTCTCTGGAACTCGTAACTTATGAGAGGCCAACATATGTTGCCCTGTGAGCACCTGTTGTTTGGTGGCTGCGAGTGGCCCTTCAAGGCTGTTTCCCCAGATGGACCTCTGGAAAGCTTGTACATGGCATGAAAAATCGTTATCGTTCTCTGTCCTGGGAATATGCAGGAGCTGTGCAATCAGGTGGAGCAGTCGGCAGCATATTGGGAAAGAAAGAAAAACATTATAGAGGAATATAAAACAGCAGAACCCGAGGCCCCCGTGGGGTATTTTGGATTTTGAGAAATTCGTAAACAACTAATACATAAATGAAGTGTGGAGTCCTCAGATAGGGTCGGAAGAACAGGTGGCTGGTATTTACTTTTCTTCTGGCTAAGGGTGGACCCTCGAGGGAGGCCAGTAATCTGGTTGTCAAACTTACCGTAGATAGTGTTCTCTCTAATTGTTTATCCTTAGAAATGGGGGCATGCTGCTCAATTAAACGGGAGGTAGCGGCTGGCGAGTGACGGATTCAGATCATTCTGTTTTATGCACAAGCTTATTTTTCCTGACATTTTCCCGGAGACATGAAAGGCAGAAGAAGATTCTCTTAAGCTTGTCAGGCAATCAGCCGCGGTAGCTCCTGCTTTGATTCGGAGATAGCTCTAGTTTTCTAATTATGTAGAAGGGTGGGCAAGGAGCCAGGATGGTAATTTGATGGTTCTTTTGAAGAACATCTATTGTCTGCAAGGAAACACAACCTCGTAATGAGACGAGGTGATTTGTTGATGAAAATGACTACGCAGGTTAAAATAATAACAGCGACTTGTGGCAACATTCACGGTAGGGCTAGAAACATAACTCAGGAATGTATGAAATCATGACTGCCAGATATTTCATTGTTGTAAAGGTGAATTGCGCATATTTGTTGCAGCTTTTCCAGTGAATAGAATGTGTTTATAGGAGAACTTCAAAAGGGGGACTTTAAAGGGGAACTATCTATTAGAGTGTCAAGTTTATGAATCCACAAATACTTTCCTGAAGATATACAACTTAGCATTTATTTGTAGAGTAGATAAAAGACCGCGACCCATATTTTATTGTGAAAATAGCAGCTAGGAGAAAACCATGGCAAAGCATTACAACAATGCAAACCTGTCTCCAAAAAAAATATTCAGTTGCATGATGTAATATATACTGTATTTTTCGGCATATAAGACACACTTTTACTCCCTCCAAAATGGGTAGAAAAAGTTACTGCATTTTATATTCCAAATAAAGGGAGTCCCCGACTTACAAACTCCCACCGAAACGAACCACTGACCCACCATGATGTTGGGGACTCCCTGTAATATCCCCCTGTGCCCTCCTCTGCCCCTCGTGTTGTCGTCCACTCCCCCCGTATCAATAAAAACAGCCAGCGTGTCCCTCACCTAATCCATTAGATCCTCTCTCCCTCACTGTTTCCCTAGTTCTGGTTTCTGCTGATGACGTCATTACATGCTACAAGCACTATGGAAACCATGAGGGAGAGGTATCTGATTGCCGTGGGCTCCAATGGATCTTGCGAACCACGCTGGCTGCTTTCATTTATATGGGGGAAGTGGAGGATGACACGGGGCAGTGGAGGAGACATGGGGGACAGAAGAGCACACATGAAAGACAGAAGGGCACACATGAGGAACAGAAGGGGGCACATGTGGGACACATGGGAGAAACAGGGGGACACATGAGAAACATGGGGGACACAAGATAACACATGAGGGACAGAGGAGGACACATGAGTTACAAGAAGGACACGATAATTAGGGTAGAATATCTACATGACGCCCCTGGACCATGGACTCACCAGGTTTAGTATATTTTTTTCCCCTGGTTTTTGCCCTTTAAACCTGGGTGCATCTTATAGTTCAGACTGTCTTATGTGCCTAAAAATATACATTTTTATTTATTTTTTGTAAATGTTTTTAAGCATCTGCTTTATCTTCTGTGAATTAACTCTTTCTTGGTAAGAGTGGCAAAATATTTTGAAGAGCACAAATATGGGTCCAGTTAAAGCTACCTTATTTATAACTTGAGTATACTGTGACATCATGTACAAAAGGGAACCTTCACAAAAGTATTGATGACTAAATTATGGAATTCCAATGTACTTTTTATAGTACTGTTGAACTTTAGAACGTTCCAAGTAGTTTGAAGTCAGTTGGCCGAATAGTACGATGTATTTAGAACATGAGTTTGTTTTCTTGAACGGAACTAGTTGTGCCAACGGCAAACAAGTCCAGCACGGGAACAAAATGTCATTTCAGTGTGTTATTCTTTAAGGTAATCGCCACTGTATTCAGTTCCATGAAGAACGGCTATGTTGTCCCAATATTGTCCATTATGATAGCCCTCATGTTGACGCCAACAGTGAGAAGCATTATCATTGACCTTGCTTGTCTGCTTACGCGACTGATTCTCAATGGCCTCTTTGTTTGTCTCCTAATCTAGAATCGGACGTGGCGGACTTTGATGGCAGGAGCTCCCTCCTCTACAGGTTCAATCAGAAACTGATGACCACCTATAAAGATGTCATCTCCCTGAAGTTCAAGAGCATGCAGAGTGATGGAGTCTTGTTTCACGGAGAAGGACAACGCGGGGATTATATAACGCTGGAGCTACAGAAAGGGAGATTGTCTCTCTCCATTAACCTGGGTATGCACTTTACTCTTAATTAATATCTCCCAGGAAATTGCTGTTGCAGGCTTATATGTTTTGTTCATTATAAGAGAAACAGCTAAACAAAAGTAAAACTTTTTTTGACAGCAGGGTCGAATTTTTCCCGCCTATGGGGAGGTGTGCCTCTCCCAGCCTGGCAGGCTCGGCAGGGTATGCAGAGCAACTGGCAGGGAACTTTCATAGTTACCTGTCCAGATGGCTAGATCAGCTTCTTCTTCCTCCATTATGGAGATCAAGGTAACCATGTCAGCATTACAGCGCTACCCAATGGTTCCATCTTCCATCTACTCCATCACCCCTCTTCCACCATCAGGTGGTGCTGTAATGCTGGCATGGTCTCCTGAATCCTGATCACATGTCATATTGTATGATCAGATGTTATCGGGTCGCAGAAGAACAGTCGGAAGTTCAGAGGAGAGCCGCCGGTGGAGGAAGAGAAGAAGCCATGCGGAACAGGTAACTATAACTGGCTGTGAGTCTATGACTAACAAACTGCTCACCCTCAGCCATTCAATTTATTTTCATTCAGGAGTCAGGACAGCAGTGCGACCTCCTGCTGCTCTTCTGCCTTCCCCCTCCTTACTCACTGTCAGACTCCTCTCACAGCACAACAAGCTGCCTTTCCCCATTGATGACCTCTTTACCTTGCTCTCCTCTTGCTTCTCCTACTACTCTGACTGCATGCTGTCAGTGTAAACACAGTACAAACATGCTGCCTCTGTAATCTCTGCATCTGATGCAAATGTTTCACCTTGCTTCATGAGAGAACCTCATTTTCAGCCTTCTCTTACATAGGTAGCAACCCCTCTTTCATGTTCAGGTGCCCTGTTGGGCTGCAGCAGCCCAAGGCCCTGGCCTTTGTGATAGCGAAATAATAGGAGGCACCTTAACAGATGCAATATGTGTGGATGATAGTATAACTTCTATATTGTTAGATAATATAAATTGGTCTTACCTTAAAAATTCAGTAGGGCTTCGTAAAAAAGGAAATTTATTGGGCACTTAAAAAATACAACGCATTTCACAGCGTAATCCGCTTCCTCGGGTCGAGTACAGTGCTTAAGATAGCAGAGTTCCTGTTCTTGGCGCCTGAATTTATATTATATAACAATATAGAAGTTATACTATTATCCACACATATTGCATCTGTTTGAGCGCCTCCTACCATTTCACTATCTTTTAACCACCATTTGCCAGGGGAGTCAACCACTTCAAGGTCTTTTTAAAGAGCTGTGACCTTCACCCAACACATACATGGAGACGGTACTTCTCCACATGCTGTTGTAGAGCGGTTGCCTCTCTCTGCAACCCAACTTTGTGAGTATAACTATACGCACTTAGAGAGGAACTCCAGTGAAAATAATGTAATTAAAAAAAGTGCTTCATTTTTACAATAATTATGTATAAATGATTTAGTCAGTGTTTGCCCGTTGTACAATCTTTCCTCTCCCCGATTTACATTCCGACATTTATCACACGGTGACATTTTTACTGTTGGCAGGTGATGTAGCTGCTGCATTCTTTTTTGGCAGTTGAAAACAGTTGTAAACAGCTATTTCCCACAATGCCACAAGGTTCACAGACAGGAAACTGCCAGGAGTACCACGGCCCTCAGAGTTTCTTGTGAGAGGGGTTTCACCACAATATCAGTCATACAGCGCCCCCTAATGGTCTTTTTGTGAAAAGGAATAGATTTCTCATGTAAAAGGGGCTATCAGCTACTGATTAGGATAAAGTTCAATTCTTTGATCGGAGTTTGTCTTTAAACTCTTCATTCTTCCACCTACGATAATACGCCAGATTGGGCTACCGGTCTCCCTTTGTTTATTTTTTTCTCTACGGGTTTGACCTGGCCTTTGTGACCTTTCCAGAAATCCAGCCCTAATCTTTTGCCCATGTAAGTGGGCCTTTCTGACTATTACCCCAGATGGATCACAAAGTAGCTTTTTTTTTACAACGCAGAGAAAATGATGACCCTCTTTCTTATTGGGAATACAACACACAGAAGCAGGAGCTACAAAATCCAGCATTCTTCTGTTCAGTCGGGTAAATTGTTCTGCAACATATTGGAAAAAAAGTTACATTACAGAGAAATATGAAACACGAGAACTCAAAGCCCTCCCGGGCATTTTGATCTTGACGTAAGTGTAAACAGCTACCACATTAATGAATTCTGGATTCCTCAGACACGGCTAGAGAAAAAACAGGTGGCTGATATTTGTTTTTCATCATTCCAAATCTTAAGGATGGACCCTCTGGAGACGCCTGTAATCCTGCTTTTAAACTTACTGTACACAGTCTTGACTAATTGTTTTCCCATAGAGACTGGGGCGCCTTGCTCAGTTAATCAGGATATAGCGCCTGGCAGGTGACAGATTTAGATCAAGTCTGTTTTATAAATTAGTTCCTTTTCCTGAGTATTTATCAGGGAAGTTAAAGGGATACTCTAGGGGGGTCGGGGGAAAATGAGTTGAACTTACCCGGGGCTTCTAATAGTCCCCTGCAGACATCCTGTGCCCACGCAGCCACTCACCGATGCTCTGGCCCCGCCTCCGGTTCACTTGTGGAATTTCAGACTTTAAAGTCTGAAAACCACTGCGCCTGCATTGCTGTGTCCTCACTCCCGCTGATGTCACCAGGAGCGCACGGCGCAGCCACAGACCATACTGGGCCTATGCAATACGCTCCTGGTGACATCAGCGGGATCGAGGACACAGCAACGCAGCCGCAGTGGTTTTCAGACTTTAAAGTCTGAAATTCCAGAAGTGACCCGGAGGCGGGGCCGGAGCATCGGTGAGTGGCTGCGCGGGCACAGGATGTCTGCGGGGGACCATTAGTAGCCCTGTGTAAGTTCAACTCATTTTCCCCCGACCCCCTTACAGTATCCCTTTAAAGTGAGAGGCAGACTCTCCTCATCAAACCAGCACTTACATTTTGGAACAAAAATTTCCAACACAAAACAAAACACACTAGGGGCTCATTCATACTAAGGGCGTTTTTTTCCCATTTTTCAAGCGCAGGTGATTTTCAAACTCGCCCACAAAACGCTTGTGCAATGAATCTCAATGAGAGAGTTCTCATCTGAGCGGTTCATTTTCGATCCGCTCAGCAAACGGGGCCTGTATCATTTTTTGGGCATCTTTGCTATAATGGTAGGTATAGGAAAAATGCAAAATGCTCACAAAATCACTTTGTGTAGCAATTGCGTTCGCGAATTTTAAGAATAAATACATTGTATTTATTATTTTCTGATTCAAAGAGTTCACTTCCTAACGTGTGAGGGTGTGAATGAAAAAACAAAAGCGCAGCCTGCAGTGGAGCATTGGGAGGCGCTAAAAAAAACGCACACAAAAATGCAAAATACTTGCGTTTTCATTTTTAGATGTGAATAAGACCTAAAAACTGTTTAAAAAAGACGTAGTGGTGAACTTACCTCCAAAAGAAGGACACTAATGGTCTCATTCTCAATCAAAACAGCTTTATTTGGATAAAATTCCTCATGTGATGCATTTTGCAGGAAAAACCTGCTTCTTCAGGCAAAAATATAGGAGTGTCTGCAAATGGACATCTGTGAGCACTGTGAGATAAATAATAAAGCTGTTTTGTCTTTGAATAAGAACATTAGTGTCCTTCTTTTGGATGTAAGTGTATACCTTCCACCTATGAAACTGTTTTAAAGAGAATCTGTACTCTAAAATTCTTACAATAAAAAGCATACCATTCTATTCATTATGTTCTCCTGGGCCCCTCTGTGCTGTTTCTGCCTCTCCCTGCTGCAATCCTGGCTTGTAATTGCCAGTTTTAGGCAGTGTTTACAAACAAAAGACATGGCTGCTAAAAGCTTGTGATAGGCTCAGATAAGGGTGTGTATAGCTTCTATCCTATCACAAGCAGACGAGCACATTCCAGCCTAAGTGCCTGAGCCTGACAAAGCCATCAGAGGAAAGAAGATTAGATTATATAACAGAGATAATACAGCCACTGTGCAACTAGGAAAGGCTGCAGTATTCCAGACCACATTAGAACAGGTATAGGAACTTATAGGATAGAAGAAATAAGGAAGAACATTTTGTTACAGAGTATCTTTAAGTGTATTTCATTGTTGTTGGTGTCTCTGTTTTACTGATTGTTCCTTGGTGAAGGGGTGTTACCTCTTGCTTCCAGTTTACTACAGAGCATGTCTTCTTAACCGGGTGAGTAGGATGGGGCTTGTCCCCCCTACCTGAATATAGAGAGGTTGCCTTTGAGATGACCTATGTTTTTGAGTATCACCCCATTCTATGTACTATAAGATATCCTTGGATTGAATACATACTTCACCATAGTGGGCTCTTGGTGGGCTCTTGGCCCTAATCATCAAGACTTCTGTATATAGATGGCCAATCAGATACTAATAATTCCAGTTTGCGCACAAATGCAATGCGAATAACAATAACATTTCTATGTTCGGCAGCCTGGCGGCTCAAATGTATGTGTCAGAAACCACGCATAATCTTTTCCTGCCTGCTGGTGGCAGCATTTGCATGGACTGCCGGGACTTTCACTGTGCCACCAGCAGAGGGCTCTGTAGACTGTGAGCAGCCCTTATTTTCTGCAACTTATCACATGCATCCTGTTATCACTTGGACTTTTTAAAGAGGAACTCCAGTGAAAATAATGTAGTAAAAAAAGTGCTTCATTTTTTACCATAATTATGGATAAATGATTTAGTCAGTGTTTGCTCATTGTAAAATCTTTCCTCTCCCTGATTTACATTCTGACATTTATTACATGGTGGCATTGTTACTGTGGGCCGGTGATGTAGCTGCTCCTAGCTGTTTTGGCTGTTAGAGACAGCTGTAAACAGCTAATTCCTGTCTGTGAACATTATTACATTGTGGCAGTTTGCCCAGAGTACCGCGGTACCCAGAGCTTCTTGTGGGAGGGTATAGCGAAGTACAGAGGCGCCAATAGGATAAAACACACTAAAAGGTTTAAAAATATTCGGGTGGTGGTGGTGGACCAACCAACCCAAAATAGACTCGATGCTGTCACTTAAGTCACATGCCGTCCCCTCCGCGAAATTAGATACATCCCACTCCACCATGTTAGACCATCTCCCCCTCCCACTCCCCACCTCCTCGCCATTACTATTGGCCAGGCAGCCCAGCCAGCCACCACGCCCACTCCTCAACCTAGACCCCACCGATCAATTTACTTCCGGCTATTTAACAGGTCCTAAGCGGGCAGATGAGCACAGAGGTGCCAAACTTTATCGGGACCTAGAGCTGGTAAGCAACTTCATAATTTTTGTTCCCCATACGGGTCTGATTAATGATTCACCTCACTTTTCTCTCCGCTATGCGAATAACCTGCAATCTACCATAAGCCTAGGATCTTTCGTTTTTCCTCTCTCTATCCTTTGAACTTCCCCACCTGTTACAACACGGTTTGATAGACATTTTGTTCCCTCGCTCTGCCCCACAGTAGAGCCTTTCCACTCCACTCACTGCCATAACCCACCCTACCCTTGGCACAATATGCCCACACACACTGTTGGATATGTAAGGATATATTTTACAATCACTGAAATGTCAATTAGACTAAGCAATATATTATACCAATATCATTAATGTTCCATTTACATGTGTACATATGCAGCGTTCTGATTTGGTGTTATCTCTGTCATTTGCATTGTAGTGTGATACACCTGTTGTTTAATGCCTGAAGAAGCGGGATCTTGCCCGTGAAACGCGTTGCAGTTGTTCTTGGAGTATGTAAATAAATTGTTTTTGACTTAAGTGACAGCATCGAGTCTGTTTTGGGTTGGTTGGTCCACCACCATCACTCGAATATTTTTAAACCTTTTAGTGTGTTTTATCCTATTGGCGCCTCTGTACTTCGCTATATCGAGTTTTTCACCCTGGGTGGAAGGGTGCTGCACCCTTTTTTTTCTTTCAGAGAGTGACATCTTAATCCTGAGTGGGGACAGGTCTAATCTCCCCACCTGCCTATATAGTGGTTGCCTGGACGGCAACCCATGTTTGTGAGTATAATACTTACCTGTTAATTTACCCTACCTATTCCAATACATACTACACTATATTGGGCTCTCAGTTTTTTCCATTTTATTTCTTGTGGGAGGGGTTTCAGCACAAAATCAGTCATACAGCGCCCCCTGATGGTCTGTTTGAGAAAACCATTATATTTCTCATGTAAAAGGGGGTATCAGCTACTGATTGGGATAAAGTTCAATTCTAGGTTGGAGTTTCTCTTTAAGGACTGCCTCTTTCCCCTGCTAATTGCCAGAACTTTGAGCTCCCAGGTCTGAGTTTCTGGACACCCTGGTTCCTGTTCCTTGCCCTGATTCCTGTGTATCAGTGCTGGTCGTAATGGAGAAAGCTACGCTTACGGATCATTACGCGTAATTTTACGCTATTACGCATTACGAAATTACGCTTACGGCATAGACAGTAAATTTCGGTACATGTCCATAATTACGCATAGCACTTACGCAATTACGCGTAAGTATACCGTAGTGCAGGTTATTACGTTATAGGCTTACGCGTAAAATCCTGCTAGCAATTAATGCGTAAGGTCATGCTGCCAAGCGGAAAAGTTGACGCATGGATCAATGTTAGGTAGCCGCCGACTTTAAGGGTTAATAGCAAAGCCCCCTTAAGTGCTAAGAGCCTCAAATTTGGAGAATATATTAAGGAGATCAGAAGGAATAAGAGGAAAAATTTTTTTTCAAAAAGACCTTATAGTTTTTGAGAAAATCGATGTTAAAGTTTCAAAGGAAAAATATATACATTTAAAAACCCGCCGACTTTAACGGTTAATAGCAAAGCCTGCTTAAAATTTAGGAACACCAAATTCACAGGGTATATTAAGGGGATCAGTGGGAATAAGAGGAAAAAATTTTTTTTCAAAAAGACCTTATAGTTTTTGAGAAAATCGATTTTTAAGTTTCAAGGGCGAAAATGTCTTTTAAATGCGGAAAATGTCAGTTTTTTTTGCACAGGTAACAATAGTGTTTTATTTTCATAGATTCCCCCAAGTGGGAAGAGTTTTACTTACTTCGTTCTGAGTGTGGGAAATATAAAAAAAAAACGACGTGGGGTCCCCCCTCCCAGACCTCTTTAACCCCTTGTCCCCCATGCAGACTGGGATAGCCAGAATGCGGAGCACCGGCCGCGTGGGGCTCCGCACCCTGACTATACCAGCCCGCATGGTCCATGGATTGGGGGGTCTCGGAAGGGGAGGGGCAGCCAAGCTTTCCCCTCCCCCTCCGAGCCCTTGTCCAATCCAAGGACAAGGGGCTCTTCTCCACCTCCGATGGGCGGTGGAGGTGGAGGCCGCGATTTCCTGGGGAGGGGTTCATGGTGGCATCTGGGAGTCCCCTTTAAAAAGGGGTCCCCCAGATGCCCACCCCCCTCCCAGGAGAAATGAGTATAGAGGTACTTGTAGTACCCCTTACCCATTTCCTTTAAGAGTTAAAAGTAAATAAACACACAAACACATAGAAAAAGTATTTTAATTGAACAAAAAACATAACCACGAAAAAAGTCCTTTAATATTCTTAATTAACCATTAATACTTACCTGTCCCTTTAAAAGCCAGTTCCCACGCAATATCCTCGGAAATATACTAATCAGTTACAATGTAACAAAGTTATTCAATGTAACAACTTTGTTACATTGTAACACCACCGCACCCGACGTCACTCACCGCCGCCGCCGCCGCCACGTCTGCGCTGCAGGACCCGACAGAGCTCTGAGCTATAGCTCAGAGCTCTCTAAGCATCTTTGTATTTGGGCTCCAAGGAGCCCCATTGGTCCTTAGCAGACCAATGGGGTTCCTTCTGATTTGAAGGAACCCCATTGGTCTGCTAAGGACCAATGGGGCTCCTTGGAGCCCAAATACAAAGATGCTTTGGAGAGCTCTGAGCTAATATAGCTCAGAGCTCTGTCGGGTGAAGGGACGCTAAGTCCCCGCCGGCTCCGCTGCCCTCCCCGCCTCTCCCACATGTCACCTATATACATGCTGGCACCCATGGGTGCCAGCATGTATATGGGTGACAGGTGTGGGCGGAGTGGACGGCGGGAGCCGGCGGGGACTTAGAGTGTATGCGGCGGCCGGCGGGTGAGCGGCGAGTGATGTCGGGTGCGGTGGTGTTACAAAGTAACAAAGTTGTTACATTGTAATAACTTTGTTACATTGTAACTGATTAGTATATTTCCGAGGATATTGCGTGGGAACTGGCTTTTAAAGGGACAGGTAAGTATTAATGGTTAATTAAGAATATTAAAGGACTTTTTTCGTGGTTATGTTTTTTGTTCAATTAAAATACTTTTTCTATGTGTTTGTGTGTTTATTTACTTTTAACTCTTAAAGGAAATGGGTAAGGGGTACTACAAGTACCTCTATACTCATTTCTCCTGGGAGGGGGGTGGGCATCTGGGGGACCCCTTTTTAAAGGGGACTCCCAGATGCCACCATGAACCCCTCCCCAGGAAATCGCGGCCTCCACCTCCACCGCCCATCGGAGGTGGAGAAGAGCCCCTTGTCCTTGGATTGGACAAGGGCTCGGAGGGGGAGGGGAAAGCTTGGCTGCCCCTCCCCTTCCGAGACCCCCCAATCCATGGACCATGCGGGCTGGTATAGTCAGGGTGCGGAGCCCCACGCGGCCGGTGCTCCGCATTCTGGCTATCCCAGTCTGCATGGGGGACAAGGGGTTAAAGAGGTCTGGGAGGGGGGACCCCACGTCGTTTTTTTTTTATATTTCCCACACTCAGAACGAAGTAAGTAAAACTCTTCCCACTTGGGGGAATCTATGAAAATAAAACACTATTGTTACCTGTGCAAAAAAAACTGACATTTTCCGCATTTAAAAGACATTTTCGCCCTTGAAACTTAAAAATCGATTTTCTCAAAAACTATAAGGTCTTTTTGAAAAAAAATTTTTTCCTCTTATTCCCACTGATCCCCTTAATATACCCTGTGAATTTGGTGTTCCTAAATTTTAAGCAGGCTTTGCTATTAACCGTTAAAGTCGGCGGGTTTTTAAATGTATATATTTTTCCTTTGAAACTTTAACATCGATTTTCTCAAAAACTATAAGGTCTTTTTGAAAAAAAAATTTTTCCTCTTATTCCTTCTGATCTCCTTAATATATTCTCCAAATTTGAGGCTCTTAGCACTTAAGGGGGCTTTGCTATTAACCCTTAAAGTCGGCAGCTTTTTTATATTATACGGGAGCGTAATATTACGCGATTACGGCAGACTGTGTAATTTCAATGGGAGTTTACTGTCTTACGCGTAATTTGTTACGCGTAAAACGTAACCCTGCGATCTACGCGTAATTAATTACGCGTAATACCGTAACCTTACACGTAACGCTTACGGTGCATTTGTAGTGAATTACGATGCGTAATTACGCTAATGCGTAATTTCGGCCCAGCACTGCTGTGTATGCCTTCCTGTTGCCAAACCTGTTTATTCTGTCTGAGACCTTGCTTTTGCCTTATACCTTGTACCGTGCTTTTCTGATAACCTGTTGCTGACCTTGCTATCCTGCTGACTCTGATATTCTGCCTGATCCCCTTTGTACTGCGATTGTGTATATATTTCCTGTATATATTATTGTGCACTTAGTTAGATAGATAGTCAGGTGCTGTATATGTTTGTTACTGCTTCCCGGGTTATTTGTATATATTGTGTGCTGTGCATATGTTTGTATGGTATTTGCATTTATGCTTGCATGTATGCTTGTATGCCTGCATTTGCAATCAACCATTATTTCTGCACCTCATTCCTGGTTCCAGTGTCTGTATACTGCAAACTGTGGTCAAACCCCGTTCCTCCGTTCAGGCTTGTGACAGTATGTCCTGCCAACTTTGATTTGCCCACTTCCAAACTGCTTACTATGTCATGCAGGGCAGCATCCATTGCATCTCATGTACCATCTCTACTGCGGAAGGGGCAGTTGCTGACGTGAATAGTGATGATCGTAAACAACTAATTACAGTTACGCAAAATTTCCTGCCAATTTTCTCAATTACGCCTATACGTAATTACCATTTGTAAAGTCAATTGATTTTGTGTAATCATTCATAATTTCGTGTACATTGTTTATGTAATTTTCACTTGATTTCATGCTGACTTTAATGGCGAATCGCAAAGCCCCCATACGCGCTATCGTCACCAAAACTACTACATATGTCATGGAGAATAGTGGGCACAAGTAATAAACACAGTTTTGTTTTTTTTTCAAAAAGAACTTGTTGTTTTTGAGAAAATCAGTTTTAAAAATGCAAAGAAAAAATGGTTTTTAAACTTAGAAAAAAATGACAGTTTAACCACTTTGTCCTCCTTGACGTATAAAAATGTCAAGGTGGACACGCGCACTCCCGGCCGCGGATTCGGTAGCCCAGGAATCAATGAATTGGGCTATGGTGCCTGATCACTGATTCCTCTCCCCCGCAGAAAAAGCGACAGCTTCTCTCGGAAACTTCGCTTTTTCTGACTCTATGTCCCTGTAAGCGTACATTGTACGCTTAGAGTGATGTCATGTAAACAAACTCGAGGTTGCCGTCTTGTGGCCAAAGAGTAAAACTACATCTAAAAAGTAAAAAAAATTACATTACACAAATATTTCCCTAAATAAAACACTATTCACTTCCCACCCTCCCAAAAATACCCACATAAAATGTTTAATAAAAGAAAAACAAAAAAAAAACATTACACTGAAAAAAAAAAACACATAAATATTTACCTAAGGGTCTAAACTATTTAAACATCTATGTAAAGATGAAATATTTCTATATATTTTTTTATAAGCTTGTAAACAGCGATGGATGCAAAACGGAAAAAATGCTCTCTTATTTCCAAATAAAATATTGTTGCTATACATTGTGATAGGGACATAATTTAAACGGTGAAATAACCGTGACAAATGGGCAATTACAATACGTGGTTTTTTTATGGAGGCATGTATTATTTTAAAACTATAATGGCCGAAAACTGAGAAATAATGCATTTTTTCAGTTTTTTTCTTATTCTTACTGTTAAAATGCATTTACAGTAAGGTAGCTCTTAGCAAAATGTACCCCCCCCCCCAAAGAAAGCCTAATTGGTGGCGGAAAAAACAAGATATAGATCAGTTCATTGTGATAAGTAGTGATAAAGTTATAGGCGAATGAATGGGAGGTGAACATTGCTCGGATGCATAAAGTGAAAACGACTGAGAGCTTAAGTGGTTAAAAATCTCTTTTCTTTGCATTTTCAAAATTGATTTTCTCAAAATCTACAAGGGTTTTTTGAAAAATTATTTTTCTGACTTTGGCTCAATATTCTCCATAACATATGTAGCAATGTTGGTGCCAATAGCATGTACTGGGGCTTTGCTATTAGCAACTAAACAAAAAAATTTACGCGAAATTACGAATGATTACTAATACAGATGAAATGAATTATGATTTTTCCTGAAATTTTGCATTACAATTTTGCATCGTTATTGCGAATTTCGATGCAGAATTACATCTACGCGAAATTTGTTCTCATCACTAGATATGAATTATTGGATGTTCTCTCTGTGAAACATGTGTCTGCACTATATAAATACTTCACGATAACAATAAAACAACTTCCATAACATGCCAACCTTTTACTTATTGCTTCACTTTTTCGTCATCTTTGAAGATTGGTGCTTTATAGCGAAAATTCTCCAGGGGGGAAAGGGCAGCAATGACAGTTTAGAAGTAATTTTCGACATTCGCAGACCCGTCGCCCAAAGTACCCCATGTTACCGCCGGCGTCCTGATTTCTGCCGCCTGGCACAAATTGTCATTTCTTTTCTATTTCCCTGTTTCATCTAAGCCTCTATTGACAGAAGTTTATGAGTCACCGCCGTAACCTATCAGCCAATGACATGACGTTTCAGAACATTCGAGAAAGAGAACACTCTCAATTGTGAGAAATACATTTCTGTTTCATTTCCACCTTGCTTTTTTTCCTCTCCATCTTATTTAGTTTATTCATGTATTTATTTTTACACCTGTCAGTACATCTAAATGTGATTTCCGGGCAGAAAGTCAAACTAATGAGTGGATAGAGATTCTACCTGTGTCTGCATCATTGGAAGAAAATGCAGTGCTGTGACTACCATGCCAAGTGCTAGAACATCTGACTGTAATAGTCTTTTGTACGCAGTGTGAGTGTGTGTATTTGTTAGCTTGGTTGGTCTTGGTCAGACAGTTCACTTATGGTATCCATACACCTAGGAATGATGGGCGGATGCGACCAAGAGACAAATCGCTCTCTAACTGATTCTGATTAGAGAGAGATCTGTCGGTTGCCCATACACCCCAGGCTGATTTTAAATCAGTATAATGAAAATCAGGCAGCGTGTGGCGCGTGGGTGATGTTACACATGCGACCATGTGTACGTCAGCAACCACGTGGGGCGCATGTATGGGCAGAGGATGAGGGCCAGAGCCAGCGGCGGACAATGACATGTAATGTATAGTGCACTGGGCACTGGGGGAAGGGGGGGGGGAGGGCACATTGGACATTAGGGGGGTCAGCGCCGGGGTTTTGTTGCGTTCATTGCTCATCCCGATATCACTTGCAGTTACCGCCATGCACCCCTTTGACCATTACGGCTCCAAACCTTGCAGCATGCCAGATCAACATACTTGGCCTGAAATTGGTCGCATTGTCGATCTGCCCTATACTTGGCAGCACCAATTTTCAACCTCCCTGCTGAGTGACATACATTTAACTGTTTCCAGACTCCAGCATTGTGCACTGAACAGGAAAAGCTAACTGTCTCAACTTCAGAGATTATGAATTCCACACTGAAGCACACAAATTGTGTTTTTTCTCCCCTACCCTGTAAGCTGAGTGAATGCTATTGTTCTTATGATAACTGAGCAACAGGTCAGATTAAAGAGCAGTACAGAGAAGTGAATTCCAGTATTTAGCACTTGAGTTTGTATCTTGAGGCAGTAGATCAACTGTCTACCTATTCCCCCATTCTCTCCTGTAGGCAGAGAGCCCCCTCCTGCTTCTCTCCACAGTACATAGTCAAATCACTGAATGTCCTCACAGGAACTCACAATCTAACCTTACCATAGTAATAGTTATAAGTCCTACCATATTATTATGTATTTATTTTGCACTTATTTCACAATTATTTTATGGAAATACACTGCTTGGGGGGAGGGAGGGGGGCAGAGGGGATTGAGGCGGGCCCAGTAAGTGTGTCGGTTTGGGGCCTGAAAATGTCTAAAGTCAGCCCTGTCAAATCAGGTGGTCAATTGGCCACCAAGTCGATAGATGTTTGGCCACTTTTACAGTTTCTAGATGATAGATGTATGCAGAACTAAAGTGTATTGATGTGGCTTCTTCAAAAATAGTATCCATACATCTGACCTTTTCAAAGCAAAGGAAAAGCAATAAGACAAAAAAGAACACCATGGCTTCCAGACCTAAGAAGGTTCTGGATCAAAGTGACAGAAAAAAGGACAGGGGCAATAAGAACCCTATCTGGTGTAGTATTTAAGAATAAAGTGGGAAAATGGGAGGAGGGACATTCTGATAAACTGACACTCACAAGTGACGGTTGCATGTAGGGCCAGATTTGTACTCTTTACCGCCCAAGGCCACTGTCACCAGCCGCCCCCTTCGGTATAGGTAGCGCGATGACCCCTCCGTCTTCTCTCCAGTATAGGTAGCCACCAGATGGCTCCCTTAATCCCTCCTTTTCCCATCCCCCTTCAGTATAGGTAGCCAGCTCGCCTTCACACCGCAGCAGCCATTAGTGCCACAGTGCCATTTCTCTGCTCGTCTCCAGTGCAGAAGCTTCCACTTCCTTTCCGCCTCCAAACGTGCACAGAGAGCAAGGTGGCTGCTGTCAGCAGAGCACTCCGGTCAGGCATTCTCCTGATCTCCCTGCATTGCAGTATTTGCAAGTTTGCACCAGTTTACCCTGCTGCTTTAGCACCCTTGCTCCTGTGGTGCCCCAGGCCATGGCCTAGGTGGCCTTGCCCTAAATCCGGCCCTGGTTGATTGTAGGCAACCACAATAAGCACATCTGGGGAAGTGCCATCTCCACTTGATCTTTAGGAATCCAAAGTTGGTCACTCTTAAAATTGTGATTGTTGATGTGCAAAAAAACAACATAAAGCAAATCTAGACAGTACCTTGATGCACAAGGATTCTTGCCCAGAAGGGGTTGGGCCTCCATCCCTCAAGTGACAGTTTGAGGGTATGTTTGTACAGACACATATCTAGAAGGACCAAGCGGGATCTGCTGCGTAATATCCTGCCGGGCTCCAGAATCATAACAATCCTGTGTGAACCTTGCGCAGGTGCAGTACCGGCTTTCATTTGGACTCAGACGGAAATAGCCAAGTCCGATTGGATTCACTCTGTATTTATATGATTTTCTTATTTGATGTTATTTCCACCTTGGCACGTAGTTATTCATCCAGTACCTTTACACGAAGCTAATGTTTATGCCTTTGAATCTTGACTTTGATGGACAGCAAAATAATGGTGTACGGTGTTAGTAGGCATTTGGAAAGACTGCTTGATGTTACTTGATATTTAAACTTGTGTGTGAATCAGTAGATTTATTCTTGCAATGCTTACTGTGTTATTCTTCAAGCATACCTGTATTAACTGTAAATAAAGTTTAGAAAAGTGTAAATACAACAAGCCAGGTCATTGTCCTGCCATGAGTGTTGGTTGAAAGAGTGACATTGGCCACAATTCACTAAGCTTATCTCCTGTCTTCAATCATGATTCTGAGCTGTGTTTACTGTTATCACCATGATGATAAATCATGTTTTATTATCTAAGCAATTTACCTCACTAAAACCTTAATCCTTAACCTTAATCTCCTTAAGTTAAGGAGTAATTCCTAAAGTTAATGACTGAATCCTTAAACTAATGATGGAATACTAAACTTTAAGATAGGATGTTAATTCACAGAGAGGAATGCAAGTGATAACAACTGAAAAGTGTGTGAGGAGTTATCACCTGGGTTGAGCTGTTGTTAAGTGGAGTGTTACTAGAGACTGCAATGTAAAGTGAATGATTCTGAGCTGTCTGCTTAATTTTTTTAGTATTTTATACAGAAGGGGACTTTTTATAGTTAAATACACAGTGGGCACACAGGGAGTGAGGAAGAGAGAGAGACATCAAGCTTAGGTACACACAGACACAGCCGCACACAGACATGCATAGACACACACATAGACACAGCCACACACAGGCACAACCTCTCTCTTTCTCTCATTCCCTGGCTGCCATATACAGCATCTGCATGCTGGCAGAGGAGTCAGCGGGAGGGGCGAAGCTACATAGTAACTGTGTGTGCTCCTCCCTATCTACTGCATATAAGAATAACTACAGTGGTGATAACTTAAGGACTGGAATGATAAGACAACACTCTCACTGTGAAAATGTATCACTACATGTTAATATGACGAGCTTCTTTAGTGAGTAAAACACTTAAAATACTGTTAATGTGTCATAAGTTCTCACTTGCCTTATTATCACCAGCATGATCTTAGAGAATTGTGCCCATTATAGTGAAATGTATCCCTGCTTTCTCTCTCCAGGTGACGCCAAGCTGCGGTTCGGTAACACTCACACGATGGTGACGTTGGGGAGCTTACTGGATGACCAGCACTGGCATTCTGTGCTTATAGACCGATTTAACAAGCAGGTCAACTTCACGGTGGACAAATACACTCAACATTTCCGTACTAAGGGCGAGTCAGATGAGTTAGACATTGATTATGAGGTGCGTTTTTCTGTACTGCATTATGGTAATATCAAATGTTTCGAGAGAACATTAGATTTGCTTCGAATGAAATCATATCTTCAAGGGATCCCAACCCAAGAAGTAAACTTAAAGTAGAGATCTAGTCAAGACAGTAAAAAGTGTCCATTAAGTTCTTCTAACGTCACTGATCATATGTTTATTAGTAGAAATTGTGTCTGCCTACCCCTTGTGTGAGAAATGTCATACAATTGTGATGATCCGTATTGGGCTGTGGAGCGGTACGTAAAAGTCATAAGGATGAATTCTTCCTGTAAGCCCAGAGGCTACCCCCTTGACGATTCACATGCTTACACGAATGTGCTTACACGAATGTGAGCTGCAGCCTAGCCAGGGGGATCGGTGATATACACTTGTCTGCTTTTTTTTTTTTTACAAGTTTTTATGTACTTGCATTGGCCGTCGACTTGCAAGTCGGCGATACTGAAACTGCGCCGTGGCAGGGGACCGGAGGATCGTTGAGGACTGGTGCCGGGAGAGGGAGAGGGAACAAGGATGCGTGTGGGCAGGGTCGTGCAGAGGCAGTGGCCATCCACTTGCAAGTCAGTAATACCAAAACTGCGCCGTGGCGGGGAACCAGAGGATCATTAAGGACCGGTGCAGGCACAGGACGGCTGGCGGGGGATGGCAGAAGCCCCAGGTAAGTGTAACCCTTTTTTTTGTTAACTATCTTCAGGCTCCCTTTAAATGTGAGAAGATTTTACACATTGGAGGTCTGTTTTTGTTGGAGGAACTGTATAGGTGGAGCTTCCTTGTGTTGCGTAGAAGGCTGAGCTTGTGTTGCATAGAAGGCTGAGCTTGTGTTGCATAGAAGGCTGAGCTTGTGTTGCATAGAAGGCTGAGCTTGTGTTGCATAGAAGGCTGAGCTTGTGGTGTATAGAAGGCTGAGCTTGTGTTGTATAGAAGGCTGAGCTTGTGTTGCATAGAAGGCTGAGCTTGTGTTGCATAGAAGGCTGAGCTTGTGTTGTATAGAAGGTTGAGCTTGTGTTGCATAGCAGGCTGAGCTTGTGTTGCATAGAAGGCTGAGCTTGTGTTGCATAGAAAGCTGAGCTTGTGTTGCAAAGAAGGCTGAGCTTGTGTTGTATAGAAGGCTGAGCTTGTGTTGCATAGAAGGCTGAGCTTGTGTTGTATAGAAGGCTGAGCTTGTGTTGTATAGAAGGCTGAGCTTGTGTTGCATAGAAGGCTGAGCTTGTGTTGCATAGAAGGCTGAGCTTGTGTTGTATAGAAGGCTGAGCTTGTGTTGTATAGAAGGCTGAGCTTGTGTTGCATAGCAGGCTGAGCAAACCAACAGTGCCTGATTGCGGGTTAACCCCAGAGATATGGTGAGCAGGGGAGCATTGGGCGGGGGGTTAATTAGTGGGGTTGGATTAGTGGTGGTGGCCCAATCTATCTATACCAATTGCTAGCTCTGCATGTATATGATAACTTTGATCAACTGGGGCTGTAAATTGGTCAAGATTACAATCGGGCAACCATGTTAGGAGTAGGACATCGATCTTCAGGTGATTGAATAAATGAGGAAAATTGCTCAGTGTATTGACACCATACACTTGATGCTAACTTCACAGAACGTTATCCAAACGAAAAAAAAAAAAAAAGATTCCCAGGGTTGGACTTTAAACAATGAATGTCTTGGTTTAATCTTTATAACTAGCTGAGAGTTTTGTTGCAACGAATTAAAATGTTGTGTCTTGCACCCCGGACTCTGCAGAGAGATTAAACTCAAGTACTGGGATTAATCCCTTAATGTCTTTCTTGTGCAATTTTAACGAAGGCCCCGTACAAACTAGGCCGTATAATTTTATACGCCGGATATTAGTAAGCAGATTTGCCTTGCAGTTCGGTGCCGTTAATAATTTGTTTGTAGCAATAATTTTCTAATTAAGTCCCACGCCATCTCGAGCCCTGCTGAAATTACAGCCTCCGTTAAATTATATCTCATCGTCCTTTTTGATGGTCGATAAAATAGAAGAAGAATATCTTTGGATTATTGCTATTTATCAGGCCAGCGGAATTAATGTGCGGCAGACTAAATGCGAGGCAAGCGCAGAACTCCGAAATGGGTTTAATTAGTAGCTACGACTGGTAAGAAAATACGATTACACGCATTCGATTTGACAAAGGCATATTTACCGTGACCTTCCAAATCGGGACGCCCGGGAATTCAATATAGATATATTACCTGCTAATGACTTTACGGCATAAAATAATCTAATAAAAGAGACTGCAGAAAATGGATGAGGATTTTGCAATCAGTCTGGCAGAAAATATTTCCTTGCTTCTGTTTTAGCAATAAAAAAAAAACTTGCTTGTCCTTTACGTATAAATCTGTCTTAACATTTTCGCGGAGCTGTGGCGGCAGTGGCGTTCGTACGCCATCTAGCATTTCGCCATCCGCCGTGCTATAAACAACGCAAGATGGCAGCAAGTTTATAGCGCATTAAAGTAATAACATAGCCGCATGCCCGTCCGGATTGTATTTGTGGTTTGACTTTTACAGGCGCCGTTAAAGGCATAAAATCAGTGATTTTTATTTTGAATCGCCGTTGACCTTTGCACATTTTGATGGCTTGAACAAAATAATTTTCATTCAAAGGTCCGGGCGGTTGGTTATAGCCGGCGGAAGAGAAAGTACTGACTGCAGGATTGAAAATCTATTCTTGTAGGCATTACAGACGATCTCAAATCAAATGTGAAATTAATACAGTTCTGCCAGGGCTGGATTTATCTTAAGGCACGGTTGGCACGTGCCTACAGGCGCCTGATGGTGGAAAAGCGGCCAACTCCGCTCCCAGAGTGCCTCCCTCCTTCCATATGCAGAGTCCTGATGAAAGTGTAAATGAAACTCACCCTGCTCTCAGCATTCCAATGACGAGATCTCCCTTTAGTCAAGGGCACCTCTAGCTACTTAATATTGAGGATACCTCTGGTTACCTAATACTAAGGGTCACCTGTAGTACCTATGGCAGGCAAGGGAACTAAAGGAGAAGTGACAGCTGGGTCAGCCAGCACCCTTCTGGTGTAGTTTTGGGGTTTGTAGGTTCATGGAGGCGGGGGCGTACCTGGTTAATTTAGAGCCTATGGCAAACACTGAAATTGCGCCCCTCTCCCCTTGATCCGAGCCCCCTTCCTCTCTAAAAACAGCACCCTTTCTTGTGTACATGTTATGGTTGCCTGTGGTTTTTTGAGGTTTTTTTTGGCTCGAGATATTGCTGAAGTTATTTTTTTGGAAATATCTCTTCTTATTCCCTCTCTGCCATCTTTCCTAATGATTATGCCAAGCATGAACTACATACATAAGTTAAGAAGCCATGTTCCCCAGATAACATAAATAATCTGACCTAAGGTCTGAGGGCTCTTTCACACTAGAGGCTGCGGTAGAAAAGGCTGAAACTCAGCCTTTTGCTTAACGCCAATACATAGCGTTTTCAAAGCGTTTTCAAAGTGTTCTACAGCTCATATGAAAACGTCCTTTTTTTTTTCTTCTATAAAAATAAGTAAACAAGTCAGCTGAAAAACGCTTTGAAATCGCTTTGAAAACGCTGAAGTTGGCGTTTTCCATTGACTATCATTGAAACGCCAACAGCCAACTTCGGCTGTAAACAGCCCTGAAAAAGCTCCTGGGAGCGTTGAAACGCAACGCTCCAAAACGCCGAGTTAGATGTGAAAGGTAAAATGAAAGTCTATGGACTTTCATTTTACCTTGGAAAACGCCAACTTCGGCTGTGGCGTTAAAACGCCGAAAAAGTCCTCTGGTGTGAAAGGGCCCTGAGTGATAGGGGTGCAGCACAGGGGCAAGCATGGAGCCCATGTTGCTGTGGCGCCCATGGCATGAGCCATGCCTGCATCCCTCTAGATACGCCTCTGCATGGAGGGAGGAGTCTGTGGTGCCAGGACATCTGTGCCTATAGGCTCTTGTGAGGTAAGTCCGGGCCTTAGTTCTGCCAAACAATGTACCAAAGCTCTCTGTAGCTACAGTATATATTTATGTTATTGCAATATATGGATTCCTCTTTACATTTCTTTGCAGATTCTGGTCTCCATTTAGAGTGTCTTTACCATCTTTGATCACCCAACAATAAAGATAAATTTATATCGTATATTCAGTAAGGAATCACAAAACCTTATCTAATCAGAGCTTCAGGCCTAGTTCACAGTGCTCAATTGCGTTGCAGAATTATGCGGAAGCCCGTGGCTAATGGACGATTTGCGCTAATGCGGTTGTGCTTTTTTTCTCTCACACACCTTTTATGCACACAATAATTCTGCATGTCAACTTACTGCCCAATTTTTTGCGCTTGTTCACAGTGCTGCGTTGTAACGGATCAAGTTATTCTCGCTGCCTGCAGGCTTTGTATTGAAGTCTATGTCCAGTCTGCATTGCAGATCATTATAAAACGTGTGTTATGCAAGTGGCCCCTGTGAAATTAGCCATTTGGTTACTGTAATGTGTTGGATCCCAGTGCACCGCATGCACTGTGAATGTTCCATAGACCTACCATTCCATGCGACTTTCTGTGTTAAGATGTTTCCTTAACCCCTCTGGGACCAAGGACGTTACAGTTACGTCCTGTGCTGCTGAATTATTATTATTATTATTTAGTATTTATATAGCGCCGACATATTACGCAGCGCTGTACAGTGTATATATATATATATATCTTGTCACTAACTGTCCCTCAAAGGAGCTCACAATCTAATCCCTACCATTGCCATATGTCTATATTATGTAGTGTAAGTACTGTAGTCTAGGGCCAATTTTAGGGGGAGCCAATTAACTTATCCGTATGTTTTTGGAATGTGGGAGGAAACTGGAGTGCCTGGAGGAAACCCACGCAGACACGGAGAGAACATACAAACTCTTTGCAGATAGTGCCCTGGCTAGGATTCGAACCAGGGACCCAGCGCTGCAAGGCGAGAGAGCTAACCACTACGCCACCGTGAATGGACGTAACTGTAATGCCCCACCCCCTTGGTCCCGTTGTGCGCAGCCAAATGGGGAGATTCAGCTGGACCTCTCCCCTCACTGATCAGGAGCCATGGCGATTGGCTCCTGATCATGTGATAACTACGATCGCCGCAGATCATAGTGATAACTAGGCGGCGGCAGAAGAAGAGGATCCATTCAACTCTCTAGACCAGTGTTTCCCAACCTTTTCCGGCCCGGGGAACACTGTCTGACCACATTTTTCTCCAGGGAACGGCGCGGGGGGAGGGGGGGATGCGGCCCCCGGTTGTTTGCGCTACCTAGTGGACAGTGCCGTGCGCAGCAGGCTATGGGGGAGGGGGGGCCTGGGGCGCGGCTGCATAGCTGGCATAGTTGCCCCAGTGTAGGGAGTTTAGTTGCCTCAGTGTAGCTAGTATAGTGCCCCAGTATAGTGCCCCAGTATAGCCAGTATAGTGCCCCAGTATAGCCCGAATACTGCCCCAGTATAGCTAGTATAGTGCCCCAGTATAGCTAGTATAGTGCCCCAGTATAGACAGTATAGTGCCCCAGCATAGCCCCCCAGTATAGCTAGTATAGTGCCCCAGTATAGCCCCCCAGTATAGCTAGTATAGTGCCCCAGTATAGCCAGTATAGTGCCCCAGTATAGCGCCCCAGTATAGCCAGTATAGTGCCCCAGTATAGTGCCCCAGTATAGCCCCCCAGTATAGCTAGTATAGTGCCCCAGTATAGCCAGTATAGTGCCCCAGTATAGCCAGAATAGTGCCCCAGTATAGTGCCCCAGTATAGCTAGTATAGTGCCCCAGAATAGTGCCCCAGTATAGCCAGTATAGTCAGACGCGTAACTAGAGGGGTGCAGGCATGGCTTGTGCCATGGGCGCCCATGCACCCATGGGCGCCATGCCTGCCCCATGCCACCATTGTACTGTCTGCCGCTGTGCCTGCGCCCCCCTCCCGCAATCCTCTTTACAGCCAGTATCAGACCTCCGATCAGCGCGTAAGCAGAGACAGAGTAGGACGCACACTCTTTGCGCCCGTGTACGCCAAATGCGGAAGTGACTAATGACGTCAATTCCGCATTTGAAGTACACCGGGCGCGAGTAGAGTGTGTCCTTCTATGCCTCCACTGTCGCGCTGATCGGAGGTCTGATACTGGCTGTAAAGAGGATGCTCAGGCGGCGGAGGGGCAGCAATCATTCATCGGACTCATCGGAGGACTGGTTGCCGACAGCCAGTGCCCCAGTATAGTCAGTATAGCCAGTATAGTGCCACAGTATAGTGCCCCAGTATAGCCCCCCAGTATAGCTAGTATAGTGCCCCAGTATAGCCAGTATAGTGCCCCAGTATAGCCAGTATAGTGCCCCAGTATAGCCAGAATAGTGCCCCAGTATAGCTAGTATAGTGCCCAAGTATAGCTAGTATAGTGCCCCAGTATAGACAGTATAGTGCCCCAGTATCGCCCCCCAGTATAGCTAGTATAGTGCCCCAGTATAGCCCCCCAGTATAGCTAGTATAGTGCCCCAGTATAGCCAGTATAGTGCCCCAGTATAGCGCCCCAGTATAGCCAGTATAGTGCCCCAGTATAGTGCCCCAGTATAGCCCCCCAGTATAGCTAGTATAGTGCCCCAGTATAGCCAGTATAGTGCCCGAGTATAGCCAGAATAGTGCCCCAGTATAGTGCCCCAGTATAGCTAGTATAGTGCCCCAGAATAGTGCCCCAGTATAGCCAGTATAGTGCCCCAGTATAGTCAGTATAGCCAGTATAGTGCCATAGTATAGTGCCCCAGTATAGCCCCCCAGTATAGCTAGTATAGTGCCCCAGTATAGCCAGTATAGTGCCCCAGTATAGTGCCCCAGTATAGCTAGTATAGTGCCCCAGTATAGCCAGTATAGTGCCCCAGTATAGCCAGAAAAGTGCCCCAGTATAGCTAGTATAGTGCCCCAGTATAGTGCCCCAGTATAGCCAGTATAGTGTCCCAGTATAGCCAGAATAGTGCCCCAGTATAGTGCCCCAGTATAGCTAGTATAGTGCCCCAGAATAGTGCCCCAGTATAGTGCCCCAGTATAGCCAGTATAGTGCCCCAGTATAGTGCCCCAGTATAGCCAGTATAGTGCCCCAGGATAGTCAGTATAGTGCCCCAGGATAGTTGTCCCCGCCGCTGTTATTACCTTAACAGCTGCCGCCCCTCCCCTCTCCGGCGCGTGTATATTTCAAGCAGCGTATCTCCGGCTGCTCTGTGTGATGCGGAAGGAAGCAGGGCAGCGGCTTCCTGTAACGGCGATATGTATCGCCGTTACTATAGAAACCGAGCCCTGCCTCCTGCGCATCACACACAGAGCAGCCGGGAGATACGCTGCTAGAATATACATGCGCTGGAGAGGGGAGAGCGGCCGCTGCTAAGGTAATAGCAGCGGCGGCCGCGGGGACGTGCGGGAGGGGGGATAAGAGGATGGCACACCAGGCAACGTTCCGCGGCACACTAGTGTGCCGCGGAACACTGGTTGAAAAACGCTGCTCTAGACGTTCCTCCGACGATCGTCACTCCCCCTGTCCAGCATCCAGCCTCGTACTGAGTCAAGTGTTGGATCCCAGCTTGATGAGGTTACCAAGCTGGGACTTAGCGGTAGTCCACAGCTTGTTGGCAGGGAGAGCTGCTCCTCGCTGAAACTATGGGAGGTGAGTAGTGTCACATGGTTACTGTGCACTGCTCTCTTTCTGGGTTGCAGTTGATCTGCAGGTCTGTGAGTATTGGGGATAGAGAGGCAGCAGAGAGCTACACACCCCCACTGACACCAATGCACTATATGGGAAGGGGGGGGGGGCAGGGGCACCTTTGGCTACATATATTGGGGGTGGCTATCTATACTGGGGGGACACCTAGACTACCTATACTGGGGAGACAGCTTAGCTACCTATATTAGGGGGACAGCTTGGCTACCTATACTCAGGTGGGGGGGCACCTTTGGCTACCTATCTATAGTGGATGGCTACCTATTTTTTGGGGGGGAGGGCGTGGGGGCACACCTTTTGATACTTATTATTAATGGCCCATACTCACGGGCAACTTTTTGGCCTGTCGCCAGCACACGTGAGCGTGTGCGCGACAGACCGGCGACAGCTCGTCGCCAGGTCCCTCCGCATACACACGGCGGAGGGACCTGGCAACTGATGCGGCGGAAGCTGTCGCTGTTGCGCCTTCCCCCGCCGGAAGCCCAATGCATTGCTTATCTTGTTGCTGTCGCTAGTCCGTGTACTCACGCGGACTAGCGACAGTTCCGGCGGAGTTGCGGCGGCGACTGTCGCCAGGCGATTGAGCGGTTCAATCGCCCGGCGACATCAGCGACGAGCGACGGTTCGGGGTGCGCGCCCGTGCAACGCCGCATACTCACGGGCGACCTGTCGCACCGCGTGTTGCGGCGACATTTGTAGCCCGTGAGTATGAGCCATAAAAGGGAGAAGAGGTCAATCTCTGTTAAATTATTATAAATTATTAAATTATTAATTTAAAATAGTGTTGTAATGCATACGAAGAAAAAAGAAAACTATGCCTCAACCGGAGCTTTCTGAGTAAGGAATTTGTATGCCTTTGCTAGAGAATAGGCAGGGAACTTAGATTAATGTCATCTCAATAATTCATACGTTTGGTCACCGTAGAAAATAATGGAGGGGCCAAGTTATTCTGAATTTAAATAAATTTCACTGCAGTCTCTCTCTCTCGGCTGCAGAACTGTAGCACAATGATTATTAATATTGTTCATTCACGTTTCACGGGATGATTAAATACCACTTTCCGGGCCATTCATTCTCAACCAATGTTTTTGGCTGCGGCTGCCGAGTTATTTTTTTTTCTTTTTTCTTTCCTTGCCGACAATTCCTCTGCATAATCTGATTTACGTCCTGCTGTCTTAATTATGTGACATTACCTAAAGAAGTCAGGCAAGTTTTCATTTTCTTCTTTTCCAAAGTTCAGCTTTGGAGGGATTCCAGTATCGGGAAAACCCGGAACCTTCCTGAAGAGGAACTTCCACGGCTGTATCGAGAACCTCTACTACAACGGCGTGAATGTTATCGATCTGGCCAAGAGGCGCAAACCCCAGATATACATCGTGGTAAGGAACGTTTTCACACTTTTTTGTTATTTGAACTCTGCACTTTTTGGAATTTCTCTGGTGTTCCAGGGCTGGTGTTACCCTAGGGGCAACCTGGGAAATTGACCTAAGAGCCCCAAGCACTGCCAGCAATCCCTGCCTCCCAAAAATCCCTGCCTCCCTCCTCTCCACCACACTTGTACCCCCCTGGGCTCCTGCAAAGTTTGTGGCAGCAAAGGAACTTACCTGTCCCGTTGGTCATTAGTCTGTTTGCCCTCGTCATCTTCATCCTTGCCTGGACGGATCTTCTCAGGGAGGTTACGTAGAAACGTGCCAGGTCAATGAGTCCCTCCAAGGGTGAAGATGAGAGTCCATGGAGTAATGGAACAGTGCGCCCACTGGGACAGGTGAGTTTCTATGCTGCTAAAAACTTTGCAGGGGCATCGTGGAGCGCAGAGGGTGCGGCAGACAGCTGGATGTCCCTGGGGGTGACTTTACTGCCGCGGTGTCAGGGAGACCCCATTTTTTTTCTTTTGCCCTGGGGCCTCATTGTACCTACAACCAGCCCTGATTAGTAGTTTAGTGATGGTCGTGTCTAGGAGAACTCATGCAGAAACATGTGATCAGTTTGGTCAGGTGATAGATATGTAAGTCTCTGATTTGCTAGCCATGATCATGTGCTAAAGCAGGATGAATCAGAATCAGAGCTTTGCAAATCGCTCAGCTGATCAAACACATCACATGCTTCTCCATGAGTTCTCCTCAGCATGACCAAGGGCATAGCAATAGCCATAGCAGCAATAGCAGCTGCTATGGGGCCCCGGTGCAGAGGGGGCCCAGACAGTACTTGATGCATTTACTGTTAACTTTCTTGTGGTCCTCCACCCTCTGACTTAGACCATTGCCCATGGACTATATGCAGTGTAGACTGTATGAGAATGTAAATTGCCTAATTGACTCGTATCCATAGGATAGGGGCAGGTGGAATTGCTCATGAGTGCCTACATCTGATGGCCTCATTAAAGTTTTGCTACGGGGCCCCTTAAACTCTAGCTATGACACTGAACATGACCATCAATACTGACTAGTAGTGTTGCCTGAGTTTAGCATAGCTCACTGAGGAGCATGTGGCCAGCGTGATCAGGTGATTGACTTCTCTGGCTCTGATTGGCTGTGATCTCTACCTGCTTTTGCACAAGATAGTCTTGTAGATCAGAGCATTAGAAATGGATCAACTGATCTAACTGGTCACATACTGTTCTGTGAGTTCTGCAGCTATTCCTTTTTGCCTGCCTGATTTACTCATATATTAAATTACAGAGGAGAGAAGAAGCTTCCGGGCACCAGTGTGCATAGCCAAGTCACCTTTTATTCAAAGCTCCCAACACCTTCAAGACATATATGCATAAACCTGACAGCTGTTTCGCAGGATAACCTGCTTCTTCAGAGGCAGCAAATACGTATTTGCTGCCTGTGAAGAAGCAGGTTATCCTGCGAAACAGCTGTCAGGTTTATGCATATATGTCTTGAAGGTGTTGGGAGCTTTGAATAAAAGGTGACTTGGCTATGCACACTGGTGCCCGGAAGCTTCTTCTCTCCTCTGTAATTTGATATATTATCTACTGGAGGCACAGTGGCACTCTGCACCTGCCGCTGCCAACCTGCCAGAGCTTCATCTTGTGCCGATTTTTTTCTTGTCTTGTGGATTATATTTACTCATATATTAAAGATACTGGTTTATAGAACACCTTCTGTATAGACCTTAAAGAGAGTCTGAAGCGAGAATAAATCTCGCTTCAGACCTCATAAATAGCAGGGGCATGTGCTATTTTGGGGAACTGCTGCCAGATTATGTGTATGTTGGGGGAATCGCTGCTGCCATTACATCTATTGTTAGGGAACCACTGCCATATTATCTGTATTTTGGAAGAACCTCTGCCAGATTTTTGGTGAACTGCTGTAAGATTACATGTATTTTGGGGGGCGGGCAGGGGGGGGGAACACTACGGCAGAGCTCAAACTTCCCCGTCAGACCTTTTACAGCACCACTAAAGTCATGTATATTTGGACCCACCCCTGACCACGCCCACATATTGTTGCGTGGCCACGCCCATTTTCCGGCGCGCAGGGGATTTTGTCAGTAAAAAAAATCTTTTGTCAGTAAATTTTTAGGTATTTGTCAGTAAAAAATAACGTGAAAGGTTGGCAACACTGGTTAAGGGCTCTACTTCTGGTACAGGAGACCAGGGTTCGGATCGGCTTTTCCTGTTCAGTAAGCACAATATAGATGTTCTGTGTCTGGTCTTGCTGTTAGGCGTAGGGGGGAGTGTTTGGTGTTATGTGTAGGCAGGGCAGGTTGGTATGAGGTATAGGTAACGGAAGCCGGCAGTAGAATATCAGTACTTTACCGGTATTCAAAATATCAGCAACAGCTGGTGTCCAAATTAACAGGCGCTCTGACTACAGATGGTCAACAAAATCCCAAAACTTTTAGCTTGAATGCAAATTTAATGCAAATGACATGCAGCAGCAGGAAGTGCAGCTGACTGGCCAAATTCCAAGCTACCTACAATTTGCATTAAATTGGCATGCAAATTGGAATAATTCGATTCTCATAGACCATTTTTAGTGATGAACGTAATCAACAAATTACGATTTCGCTAAATGTTTAGTACATTTTTGCAATTACGCTTATACGTAATTACGATTTGCAAATTCAATTGATTTCGTGTAGTCATTCATAATTTTGCGTAATTTCTTGCCGACTTTGGCAGTGAATAGCAAAGCCCCCATACATGATATTGACACCAAATTGCTACATATGTTAAGGAGAATCGTGGGTACAAGTCAAAGAATTTTTTTTTAGCAAAAATACGTTATCGTTTTTAAGAGACTCGATTTTAAAAATGGTTTTTAACTTAGAAAAAATGACAGTTTAAAAACCATTTTTCTTTGCATTTTTAAAATCGATTTTCTCAAAAACTACAAGTTGTTTTTGAAAAATTATTTTTGTGACTTATACCCACTATTTTGCTTAACATATGTAGCAATTTTGGCAGCAATGGCATGTGGGGGGGCTTTGCTATTAACCTCTCAAGTTGGCATGAAATGAAACAAAATTTAGTAAAAATTACATGAAAAATTATGCAAAATTTTGGAACACTACTTTTACATACAAAATTAATTACGATTTTCTCTGAAATTTCGCGTTACGATTACGTTGCATAATTGCGAATTTCGATGCAAAATTTCGCACATGCAAAATTTCGGCCCACCACTGCGAGTCTAGCTGTGAGTAGACATCTACACCAACAAAACGAATTGAGGTTGATTATGTCCATCCCTGTGTCATTAAAGCATTATGTCTCGACAGACATTAAGGTGGCCATACATCCAGTAACTTGGCGGCCGATCACCATCTGATTTAGTAATTATCATCGAATCGGATGATAATCGGTGTGCATGCCCGATAGACGGGCTAACCATGTTGATCAGATATGCTGCAAGATGTCGGGCCGTTGTGGTTAGTTGGGTGTACGGTGATAACAGTGAGCGATAATGGGATGAGCGACAAACACAACGAAACTCCCGATGTTGTCCCCCCTAATGCTCAATGTGCCCCCCAGTGCACAAAACGTTACCTGTCCGTGCCTGCCCTTGGCTCCGGGCTGGCTCCAGGCTTCCACCTCCATCCATACACGCGCTCCATGAGGCTGTTGGCGTACACGTAAGCGCGCATGTGTTTCGTCACACATGCGCCCAGGTTACTCCGGCAAACACGTGAGGTGCCTGTATGGACGGAGCCTGGAGCCAGCCTGGAGCCAGCCGCAGACACGGACAGGTAATGTTTTGTGCACTGGGGGGGCACATTGAGCATTATGGGGGCACAACGTCAGGCCGGCGAGACAGTGGATGCGGTGTCGCAAGGCCGATTCTGGATCTATTTCAGCATGAAATTTATTGGGAATTGGCCTGTGCAGGGCCGGTTTAAGCAACAATGGGGCCCCAGGGCAAAATAAACCTGACCCCCCCCAAACATATACCCAGGAACAAAAATCGGCATTAGGGGACCTTTTTTGCAGCTGGTATAGTCAGGGTGTGAAGTCCCAATCGGTCGGAGCTCCACATTCTGGCTATCCCAGCCTGCATGGGGGACAAGGGGTTAAAACGTTTCAGGAGGGGGGACCCCACATAATTAAAAAAAAAAAATTCCCACACTCTAAACATAAAAAAAAAAAAAATTGGGAAAATAGGAAAAAATGCCAGGGATCTTCATACAGCCATATTGCGGCTGTATAGTGATCCCTGGCCAAAGCTCTGAGGCTGCGTATGGACCCCCTGGAAACCCCGTCAGGAAATGTATTGCCCTTTCGTTTGATACATGTAAAATTACACTACCGTTAGGTTTGCTACTAAAAGTGACATTTACCGCATTTAAAAGTATACTTTTTCCTTTGAAACTTTAAAATCGATTTTCTCAAAAACTATAAGGTATTTTTGAAAAATTGTTTTTTCCTCTTATTCCTAATGATCTCCTTAACACAGGGGTCTCAAACTCATGGCCCGCGGGTCATTTGCAGCCCTCGATATAATATTTTGTGGCCCTCGCCGGCAAAAGCTTCCTTATAGTTCGCTTCAGTGCTCCCAAGTAATCCGCCGCATCCCTGCCGTTAAACGAGGGCTGCAGAGCCCCCAAATCGCCCATGGGGGCAATCCGCCGGCATTTCCTGGAAGGGGCAGAGCTTTCAGCTTCAGCTCTGCCCCTCCTGACGTCAATCGCCGCACGGATCGCCGCCTCTCCCCGCCCCTCTCTGTGAAGGAAGAGTGAGAGGGGCGGGCAGAGGCGGCGATGCGCCGCGATTGTGAAATTCCTTATGCGGCCCAGCCTCATCCTGACTTTACCTCCTGCGGCCCCCCAGGTAAACTGAGTTTGAGACCCCTGCCTTAACATATCCTACAAATTTAGGGTTTCTAGCATTTAAAGTGGATTTGCTATCAACCATTAAAGTCGGCAGGTTTTTGAATGTGTATTTTTTTTCCTTTGAAACTTTAAAATCGATTTTCTCAAAAACTATAAGGCCGATTTGAATTTGTTTTCCTCTTGTAGCCTCTGAGGGCCCCTGCAAGCTCTGGGGCCCTGGGACAGCTGCCTCCTTTGCCTCTATGGTAGCGCCGGCCCTGGGCCTGTGGTGTATGGGCAGCCAACAGATCTCTTTCCGATCAAATTTGTTTAGCGAGAGATCTGTCTCTTCTTGGTTGATCCGCCCATACTTCATCTGATGCATGGACACTTTTACTCTTGACTGACCCTTGTACATGTATGTTAATGATTGTGTCTATTAGCATCATACAGCGCGAGGCTTTGTAGAGTGCCCAGACTGAGCGGTTATCAGCGAGGGGATGGCGGTAGTCATCTGCAGCATTCTGGTGTCACAGATAGAGCCGCGTTAGATGTGGCCATTATTATCATCAGTCAGAGGAATCCTGTGGTGTAATTACTGATCGAAAAACATTCTGTGCAGAATAACCTTAATATCAGTGACGGGCCACACCCAATAGCTCATCATCATCCAGAACATTAACCACTCTCGCTGGGGAACGAACGCAGACAGAGCAAGTATGTGTAACACACATGCGTCGAACTCAAGGCCCTCATGAGCTTCAAATGTGCAGGATTGTATGGATGGCTGGAAATGCTGATTTCTAATTCCGTGAATATTCGGATTTCCGATGAGTCCTTTTTTTGTTGTTTTTTGCATTCTCTGATTGGCCAAATACCTTTGAGTTGACTCAGCATTATCTGATTGGTCCCATGCTTATATGAGTTCTGTGATTGGGCTAAAATCACTGAGTTGTGGTAATGCAGTATTTACACATAAATCCGATTTCTGATTTTCGAGGAGTCTTTTTTTTGGGGGTATTTTTTTTTTTGCATGTCAATGCAGCATAGCATTCATGTTCGGTGCCAGCACCTGCATGCATCTCTAGTAAAGGCTCTGCAGCCTAGTCGCCGGGAGGTCCTCCCCATCAGCTCCTCAAAACGAGGTGTCAAATTCCAGCAAAAGTTGAACATTTGTATAATAAGCAAAAGGTGGCCATGCAGTGTCCACAATGGATGTGGCCATTTACTGTACATAAGATGCCATATTGACATTGGCAGACGAAGGGGCCGCTGATTCTTTCTCTGCCCAGGGTCACCATGAGCCTAGAGCCACTCCTGCTGGTGTAACAAGTTTACCAATCTTGAAGCCATCATTTCGTCTTCTACCTTCAAGTGCTGATGTCTTGACTGCGTTATGTACACGCAACTGTACTTCTGTCTGGTTAAGAGAGCTGACTACCGAGCACTCAGACCTGGGTTCAATTCCTGGCCAAGACCTGGGTTCAATTCCTGGCCAAGGTATGTAAGCTGGCTTTTAAAAGCCTACAAATCTTTAAGCAAGCTCATTTTTCTCTAGGATAGATCATAACAGTACATTCTAGGCTGCCTTCAGCATGTAGTGCTGGTGGTGGTATAGCGGTTAAGAGAGCTGACTACCAAGCATTCAGACCTGGGTTCAATTCCCGGCCAAGACCTGGGTTCAATTTCTGGCCAAGGTATATAAGCTGGCTTTTGAAATTCTACAATTCCCTGGAAGATGAGACCCTCCCCCGGAGGAGGAGGGAGTGAGGGAGGAGGGAGTGGGGAAAGTAATAACAATTAGCTAGGAACAAGCCTATAAGAGCCTAACTAAACTCTCCCTAGCAGAATCTGTCAGCAGCTGTGCCTTAACTAGTTAGTGCAGGCAGACTAGTGAGTAAAATGGCACAAGGACCTTGCTTTTTATAGGGGGGGGGGGCTCCAGGAGTGAGTGCAGTCTTATTGGCAACAATGTGCCTGCTGTCTGTGATGTAGAGGGTCAAAGTTCTGCTCAATAGAGCATTATGGGGTGAATTGAACTTCCGGGAAAGTCCACCCGAAGTTTGCCGGCGAACCGTTCGGGACATCTCTATTGTCCACTGCAGTCGTCCCCCACCCCAGTTGAAGTTAATACAGGAGAACCTTTGGGAGTCCTTGGAAGCACTCCAAAAACCAGCTGCTTCGTGCAGCACCGGGTATCCAAAAATGGGCAGCTCCGTACTGCGCATGTGGGAGTTTGCCATCCGGCTTAGTAAGCACTTGGGAACACGAATGCTTCTGAAACCTTCCGAGGATTCCCAAAGGCATGGAATTTCAATGGTGGACAGCAGTGGAACGAGGGCATGAAGAGAGGATGGGGAAGGCTACATGGAGTCCAAAGCCTTCCCTCTACATCAGTGAGCATCTGATTTTTTTTTGTTTTTTAAGGTCACTTCACATGTGCTTGCCCAACAGTTTTGTCCAAGTGCTTCTCACTAAATAGATAACTGTCTCCAGGATATAACCCCTGGTCTCCGGTGTCAAAGGTGGTGGATTTAACCAGTACACTATTCAGAAGTCGGAGTGGTTTATCTGCTTGTCATCTATCCCATTCTGCACAGGTGAAGAGCAACAGAAGCTAACGGTTAATGATGGTCGTTAGTGAATAAGTTACCTTGTGAGGAGTTGTGTATTACTCTCCCTTTGGTAAAGCTGTTGTTCCCTATAGACAATTAATTTTAATGTGCCCTGACCTACATCTACAGTAGGCACTGTGAGAACCACTAATAAATCAACAGGGAAGGTTTCTATAAAGCAACCTAAGAAAATGAGGAGGTCAGTTCTCAAGAGAGGTATTCACCTCAATCTGAAATGTTGCTGCATACTTGGGGAATTTTTGTGTGTTGTGTTTGTCAAATTAGCAAGAGATGTCTCCGTGTGGCTAAGTGTAACACCACTTTTTCCTACAATGAAGCATTCACTGTGCGGCAGCAGAGAGTGGCGCAGTGGAAGTGTGCTGAGCCCATAACTCAGAGGTTGATGGATCGAAACCATACTCTGCTAGGTGTAGTTTGTTTTTTACACCTTGCTTTACCACATGGGCCAATCGGCGGCCATAGTCCCTTAAGAGAAAGTGTCATTAGGGCCTTGCTGTAACCATGGCCGGATTTCAGGCAAGGCCATATAGGCCATGGCCTAGGGCACCAGGAAAGCAATGGGCGGGCTGTAGGCAGAAGGATGGTAGTAGCAGTTAGCCTGCTGAACATTTGTCCTGCTACACAGAGTTTGCACATAGCGGTGGGTGGCTACCAACAGCCAGATCTGGCAATCAGGGGACGAAGGGGCAGCAAAGGGCAGTTACAGGGATTTCCGAGCTGCCTGTCTCTGACTGAACGTGCCAAGGAGCTTACAATCTATTCCCTGCCATCCTGTCACTAACTGTCCTCAGAGGATCTTATAATTTTATCCCAGCCATCACTTCACTAATTGTCCTCAGAGGTGCCTACAATCTGAACCCTGCCGTGTTGGAATGATGGGGGGGGGGGGTTTGGATACTGTTGTCAGGGGGCAGGTGGTGATAGTGGGCCTTGGGCGGTAGAAAGTACAAATCCGGCCCTGGCTGTAACAGAGATTGTAGTGTAACTATTTCAACTAATGTAGAAAGAAAAAAGAGCGATCCTCCTTATGCATTAACTTCGTTTAATATCAATAAAAGCGCTTACAATTGCACTTACAGTTTTGCAGCGTTTTAAAAGGCGCATCAGGGGCCTGCCGGCAAGTCCTCCCTCCTCTCCTGCGCTTGGCCAGAGCTGCAGGGGCGATGTTCGGCAGTAGACCTGACGAAGGCATGATTAAATGCCGAAACGCGTCGTGACGTCAGACGGCACCAGCGGGACCAGGCTCCGCCCACCACACCTCGCTCCACGCCGAACATCGCCCCTGCAGCTCTGGCCAAGCGCAGGTGAGGAGGGAGGACTTGCCGGCAGGCCCCTGATGTGCCTTTTAAAATGCTGCAAAACTGTAAGTGCAATTGTAAGCGCTATTATTGATATTAAACGAAGTTAATGCACAAGGAGGAGAGCTCTTTTTTCTTTCTGCTTTTTTAGATTTACTGGCGCCACCCAGCACCAAGAGCAGCACCCAAGACATTAACTTTTCACTTCATCATCTCCTAAACCGAGGCAGCGCAAGGTTACTTTCCCCTTTATTTCAACTAATGTACTGTTCTTAAACTTGAAGATTGTATACAAATGTAAGCAGACTGCAGAGTGGCGCAGCAGAAGTGTGCTGGGCCCATAACCCAGAGGTTGATGGATTGAAACCATCCTCTACTAGGCATGATTTCATTTTTGCACCTCGCTTTACCGCATGGGCAAAACCGTTTCCATAGCCCTGTAAGAGAAAGTGTAATAAGGGCCCTGCCGTAACATAGATATTACGGTAGCTAAGACTACCCCTGGGCCTTTATTGTAGTTGAAGAGATTAGTGAACGGTGACACCACACTTAAAAAAAACAACACAGCAAACAGCAACAGAGAAGTTGAAAGGAAAGAGAGAGACTGCTACACTCACGTATATTGCAAAACTGGGAGCATGGGAGTCAAATGCAAAAAGTCCATATATACCAAGGAAATCCCGCTGCACCAGATTGTAGGTTGAAATAGAAAATCTTTTATTCTTGATCCAACGTCAGTGTTACAAATAAAAGCTCACGGGTATCGGAGCAGAGGATGGCTCCTTAATCAGAGCTATGATTAAGGAGCCATCCTCTGCTCCGATACGCGTGAGCTTTTATTTGTAACACTGACGTTGGATCAAGAATAAAAGATTTTCTATTTCAACCTACAATCTGGTGCAGCGGGATTTCCTTAGCAAACAGAGAAGCTTCCCCATATTGGAGCATTGGATTTGGTAAAGTCTTAGGCTAGGGCCACACTAGCTCCGGGTGCGGGACGCATCCGCGGTCCGGGCTCCGATTTTCAAAACCCGGAACGCAAACGGATCCGTGCTGCCTTTTTTGCAGCACACGTTTTGGATCCGCTTGCGTGTTTTTTGTTTTTTTTTGCTAGAGGGGGTAGCAGCCAGGACGGGGGGCTGCGGGCAAAGCGGCGGCCAGGGGGGGTCACATCCCCCCCCCTTGCTCACCTGGGTGCCCCCCGTCCCCGCTCCCCCTCCAGCTCGCATATAATGTAATAATTTGTACCTAAGGAAGTTCGGCGAGCCGGGCACTTCCGCCCACACCGCTCGCCGTCACTTCCTGCAATGTCGCCCTCTGTATTTCAGTGGGCGGCATCGCAGGAAGTGACGGCGAGCGGTGTGGGCGGAAGTGCCCGGCTCGCCGAACTTCCTTAGGTACAAATTATTACATTATATGCGAGCTGGAGGGGGAGCGGGGACGGGGGCACCCAGGTGAGCAAGGGGGGGGGATGTGACCCCCCCTGGCCGCCGCTTTGCCCGCAGCCCCCTGTCCTGGCTGCTACCCCCTCCAGCATGGCGGCCCCCTTCTTCACCATGGGACACTGGAAACTGATCCGTTTCCAGTGTCCCAAAATGTCAGTGAAGAGGGAGGCCCGTTTCCCCATTGATTTTCACTACCCGTACGTGTATACGGGTCCGTGAAAAATGCTGCAAGTCCGGACTCCGCGTTCCGGGTTTAAAAACGTATTCCGCGGATCGCACGCGGATACGTTTTTAACTTGAGTGTGTACTGTTCCTATTTTTAACATTGGTATCCGTGGCTACGTTTTTCGTCCGGGACAAAAAACGTAGCTACGGATACGTTTTTAAATCAAGTGTGAACTAGCCCTTAAGCCAATGTGTTGTAAGACTCAAGTAAGCTTTAGGTTAGCAGGAATGGTTGCATGGCCACCTAGCTTTTCATCCTTCCCACCCTTGCCCTGGAATCTTCCAGATTTCAAATTCAGCCTGTAGTGTTGGTGGTATAGTGGTGAGCATAGCTGCCTTCCAAGCAGTTGACCTGGGTTTGATTCCTGGTCAATGTATGTGAGCTTGCCTTTGACATCCTACAAATCCCTGGAAGACAAGACAAGAGGAGGAGGAGTGATTGGCGAATAAAATTCTGCATTCCGCCGGAATTACGCATCGTTCCGTGGAATTTCCGCTATAGCTCTATGGCAATCCCGTTCCGATGCGACGGAACGGAATCATTAAATTCCGTCCGGAATCGCGGAAAATGGAATTCCACGGAATACAGTGAGCATCCCCTACTTTCTGCTCAGGCACCTTAAAGTAAGTTCTGTAGAAGTTTCTAATTACAGTTCCACTATCAGTCAGCAAGGTGGACCATGCAGTGGAATTGCATAAAGAGTGCAATCCTCTGACCTAAAGGCTCATACACATGTCCACTATGCACACAACCACACGACCAACATGACAAACCACACAACCTGACAAACCACACGACCTGTATGTCCACACTCCTAGACGGCTAAACAACCAACTCAATTAACATACTGCGCACGCAAGAGGAATGACGGACTACACATTCAAAACAAGTACAAGTCTTTCAAACAACTTGTACACATGCACCAACTGAATGATATAAGACCAACATAGATCCGACAGTTGGATCGGGCAAACCGCTTGTTGCTCCTCAAGTTGTTTGCACGTGTACACATGCCTGATTATCGTCCAACAGACTAAAGTCAGATGATAATCAGGCTGCAGGTTGGTCCGTGTGTACTTAGCTTAAGAGAAGCTGTGCTGAGTGTTGAGGACTCTCAAAGCACATTGGAGAGGAGCCACTCAAGCAGGAACAAAGCTGGGTGAATATATTATGGGAAAGAGGCAAAAGCAACCTGGGTCATTCCCAGCAATGCCTACTGAAAATCTCTGCTCCGTTAGTCCGTGGCATTCCCGTTTTCACCCTCACTTCTCAGTAACAGTGCGCCAATTCATTGAGAAGATGTGGCCAGTAGAGGGGAAGACAAGAATGCACAGAGCCACAACTAATGGAGGAGAGATTTTTCTGTAGAGGTTACTGGGAACGGGTACTACAATAAGATTGGGGGAGCCTGGGAGTGGCAGCAGATGTTTAATCTGACTGTTATCACCTCTGATAAGAATCCCCGACTGAGCACTCAGTCTGGCTTTGCTACAGAATGATTATAGCTGAGTCTGTCTTCTCTGGTGTCTTTTCAAGCCTAAGCCTGCCCCCTTGTGGCTCTGCTATAATGACTCAGCTAAAATAGTTCCCGGCAAAGCCAGACTGAATGCTCAGTCCGGGATTCTTATCACAGCTGCTAACAGACACTTTTAGCAGTGAGGATGAAACAGAGAGCAGGGGAGGTGTTTTCTCTAATGTTCCCCCTTATATATTTGGTAAAATACATGAGGGTGATCTGTCTCTGGTTCACTTAAATGGCTTTCTGGAATTAATGATGGATTAAGAGGAAATAGGGCCCTAAGCAAGGTAATAGCTTCGGCTCATGCTGATGGTCTTTTTGAGAATCTGAGGTGGGAGATGGGACAGAAAATGTGGTTGGTGGGCCCGTTGACACCGACTAGGCCACAGGAACTTGCCTAGATTGCCTTGAGGATGATCTTGCTCTGATTGGAATAGAGCTACCCATTAAGGTTATGGCCCATTTCTAGTGCGTTGAGGTTTATTTATGCAACAATCCAAGCTTTATTTACGTTCTAGTGACCACATGTGTTGATTTTTCTTTTGTAGGGGAATATTACCTTCTCCTGCTCTGAACCTCACATCGTCCCGATCACCTTCACGAGCTCCAGCACCAGCTATCTGTTACTGCCCGGCACTCCGCAGATGGACGATCTGTCGGTCAGTTTCCAGTTCCGGACGTGGAATAACGATGGGCTTCTCTTATCCACCAAACTGTCTGGAGATTTGGGGGTGCTCATGCTGCAGCTGTACTCCGGGAAATTGCTACTGATGGTTCAGAAGGAGATGACCACCATACTTCCAGTGACCACAGGTAATGGATCAGGGGCCCAATTCTCACTAGTATTGACTTCATAGCGAGAGCTCGTGAAAGTTGCCATAGTAATAATGTTGAGTGGTCATCTGACATGGTGACTCCTTCAAGAGGAACTGTAGCGAAAAGGGTAAAAAAAATCAATAAATTGCAAAGTGAGAAGTAAAAAAATAGGAGAGAGATCAATAAATGATTGATATTCACCGTGTAATTTGTTCATGTTGTTTGATCCACAATCAGCCTGCACGTCATCATCTTAACTACTGGCATACATGAAAAAAAAAACAGCACTAACTGCCATTCTTTACAACCACACCCCCTAACAATGCGATAGGCTGAAAGGTCGTTTTTTTATAGATATACATTTGGAAAGAGGGAAATACTGGTTGCTTTGTAGTTGGAAACAGCCGTTATTTCCCACAATGCAACAAGGTTCACAGACGACAAACTGTTAGCACCATGGTCATGACATCACACTGTGGGAGGGGTTTCACCACAATATCAGCCATACAGACCCCCTGATGATCTACTTGAGAAAAGGTAAACATGTATCTAGGGGAAAGGGGGATATCAGCTACAGATTGAGATGAAATTCAATCCTGGGTTACAGTTCTTTTTTTAATGCTTGGCTAGAACAAACATATAGATTAGGTGTTCTGACTGCTATATCTGACACTGCCTATACTAGCTGTTTGCTGCTGATTCCAGGTGTGTCTAGCCTTGTACACAGGTATGTTGACTGTCACCTGTAGGTATCAGGATCCAATGCCTCGGCTGACAATTTGGTGCTGAGTGCTGTATAAATACGTTATAACTCTGCTACTGTATTAAGCGGGGGAAAGGATGACACATATTACACAATGGAGATGGGTGAGGTGTATAGTAGGACAATGCAATTAGAGGTCGGTAGGCCGTGGAACGTTGCTCAAGATTTTCCCTGCCACCTGTACCCACTCTAGGTTCTCGGTCGAGGTGGTCCTTAACGGCTATCTTGCCCAAGTTTCCTTCAGCATGTTTACATAGCTTTACTTATGAACTGATTGCAGAGGCCTAACAACAGCCCCATGACCCCTACATTTTTGCACTCTCTGGCCAAATACTTCCAAATTGGCTTTGCATTTTCTGATTGGTCCAGTGCTTCCAAGTTCTGCCATTGAGTTGCTGTAATGCGGTGTTTCCGCAGAAATTTCCGATTTTATTTCTGCAGAATCCAAATGAGCATCCCTATTGGTAAGCCTCAGAATTCATGCCCACATATTGCAGTCACCTCACCTACAATTTAACTGACTTCTTCGGCTCGGGTATCCTTTAAGTGGTTAAACAAATTTTAGTTTTGAGACATAAATGAACTGAAACATACATCATAGAGAAATCTCTCTCGTGTTAGAATGGGATAAGGAATTATAGAATTCACTTAAAGACCACATAAAGTCGTTAGACATCCGCCAGTGTTCCATGTAACACAGTTTATCTTGGCGTCCATGACATGATTCCACCAAGGAAATCTACGGCAGTCACAGGCATGGACCGTGCTTCTCAACTAGCGAGAGTTTCCCCAGAGGATTCCAGTGCATTGTATTACATGGCGGTGTTCAGAGTCATCGGGGTCAGGGAATCTGATGGAAGTGATTGATGTTGGAGAGGAAGGATCGGAAAGTCGATGAAGGGCAGTCACAGAGAAGAGTTCAGCTTCACTGACCTATTACTGAGCTTATCCAATAAGGCAGAGAATTACCCGGGATGTGCAGCAATCCCTTACTACTAGTAATGGGTATGTAACGATCGGTGTCAGCAACCAGAGAGAGAATCTGATCCTTGGCGATCCGCAGTATCCCCAAAAATACAGATATACCCGATCATTGAGGATCTGCGGAATCGTCAATAATCAGATATGTCTAACCTCTAGACACCAGGGAGAGTGTAAGTGTTTGGTGCAACAGTAACAACTCTGAGTAAAGACCACCAGAGGAGCTGGTGGCCTATAGTCCCGAGGAATTCACCCCTGAGCGGTGGGTGAGATTCCTGTAGCCTGTGGACCCCTGAGCGAGGGACCAAGGCTGGGGCGCAGGAAGCCCTGCTGCTAATATGTAAGGCTTTGCCCTGAACTGGGCTAACATAACACAGTAATAACACAACCTAGTCTGGGTGTGAGGTCCGTATTCACAACACCCTGGAACTAGTCTGGAGTAACATAAATGATAATACAGTTCCCTAGTCTTGGGTGTGAGGTCCGTATTCACAACACCCTGGAACTAGTCTGGAGCATAACATAAAAGATAATACAGTTCCCTAGTCTTGGGTGTGAGGTCCGTATTCACAACACCCTGGAACTAGTCTAGAGAATACACAGAGGATACACAGTATTCCTAGTCTGGGGTGTGAGGGCCTTGATCTCAACACCCTGGAACTGGTCTAACAAATAATACCATACAATTAGTACTTTAAGCTATCAAGAATCTGACTCAGTGTGGATTCCCAGCTCCAGCCGGTTCTGGCACACTGTCAGGTCTAGCTAAGGTCTGAGTGCCTTCACGCAAGTGTTAGCAATGGCAGACAACCAGCAACTGACAAGCAGCAGAATATATAGTTGCTGGACTCTGCTGCCCCGCCCGAACCATTCAGCCAATCATGAGTCCTACAGGAGTCAGCTGACCTTCCTGATCAGCTGACACTTCCCCTGCTGGTATAAAGGTCCTGCATTCAGGCCTGCGCGTGCATAGCTCTCCATCTGTCTAGGTGCACTAACAGACCCAGCCACACCAAGCACACGCCGCCGCATGCAAGCAGCCGCTTTGCTATCAGGACATGCAGCGGCTTTTCCGCATTCCACCATACTACCAGACGCGTGTCCATGCGTGCAAACCGCCGCTTTGGACGCGGAATCAGCCGCCTCGTTCTTGGCATATGCGGCGGCTTTTCCGCTTTTTCTCACAATACCCCCCTCCTGAGGAGTGGACTCCGGACATCTCCTTCCTGGCTTTCCAGGACGTAAGTTAGAGAATTTTCCTTTTATCTCATACTCAGGCCGGCCATCAATCCACCCAGGGAGGGAGGGAGTGGAATCCACCTGCAGCGCTGCCCCGGGCGGGGACACAGAAAATGATTTTTTGTCAGCCTGTTTTTTTGGTGGTAGAATGGTTTTGGGCCAAAAACCCCTGTCTAAAGTGTCTGCTTTGGGGCTTTTGCTATCAGATTTATGCATGAGAGGAAACCGTGAGGAACAGGAACCATTAGAAATAACTGTACACTGTCCTGCCTTTCCTGCGACCTGTATCCTAGTTTTATCCACCTCGCCCTTCTTTAAACAGTGCTCATGACAATGAGCTGACCAGTTCAGTAACTGTCCTGAAGCCCAGTCAATCAGTGGAGAGTGGAGTTGCAACCAGGGCATACCGAGAACAACAGCAGACCCTTTCATCGGCAGGACCAGGAACTGTAAACTCTCTTCATGCACTGCCCCTAAACAACATGACAGTAGGGGGGTTTGGGAAAGAAACTGGGCACTGCGCAATGGAGAGTCGTCCACTGCAGTGACCGAAATCTGCCGGTCGGGTGCAGATAACGGTATCCCCAGACTTTTGGCAAAATCGTAATCGATGAGGTTCGCTGATGAACCCGAGTCCACCATGGCATCTGCGGACTTGGTCCGACCTTCCCACGTAACCGAACAAGGAAGGATCAGCCGACCATCGTTCAGGGATGAACCCTGCTTACCTATGATTTTGACTAATCCTAGGCGATAGCTTTTGTCTGGCCTAGTGGAACCATGTAAAGCGTTCTTCTTTGGGCTCCTGCGACTCTTTTCCCCCAGATTCAACCTTGTGTACCCAATTTGCATAGGTTCGCCTGGAGGTGAGGGAGACCGAGAAGAGTCGTGTAAGATAGACCTTCTGGCCACTCTACCACGAATCTGTCTCTGGTGGCGCAAACGGCGATCTATCTGTATGGCCAAAGAGATTGCCTCATCCAATGATTCGGGCTCAGGATGGCCTATCATTACCTCATGAATATTATCTGACAATCCGGCCAAAAAACAGTCTAGGAGGGCGAATGCGTCCCATCTAGCCGAGACTGCCCACCTCCTAAACTCCGCAGCATAATTTTCCACCGGACCTTTGCCCTGACGCAGAAGCTTAAGCTTCCGTTCAGAAGTCGAGGCGATGTCTGGGTCATCGTAAATCATAGCCATAGCCTCAAAAAATTCATCGACCGAGGTCAGGGCCTGATGCCCAATAGGAAGACCATATGCCCAGGTCTGGGAATCCCCTGACAACAGAGTCTTAATGAACGTAATTCTCTGTGCCTCGGTTCCAGACGAATTAGGTCTTAACTCAAAGTATGATAACACTCTATTTCTAAAGTTCCGAAAATCAGATCTGTCGCCAGAAAATTTTTCAGGTACAGGCATACGCATGTCTGTGCTAAGAGGAGATCGCACTGATTGAAGTCCTGAAATAGCCCCAAATATCTGACATATCTGGGTCTGTTGGTTCAAAACTGCCGCGGAAAGTTGGTTTACCGCGGTGGTCAGGACTTCAACATGGCTATACAGTGCGTCCATTTGGGTTCGGTCTGCCATTCTGTAACGATCGGTGTCAGCAACCAGAGAGAGAATCTGATCCTTGGCGATCCGCAGTATCCCCAAAAATACAGATATACCCGATCATTGAGGATCTGCGGAATCGTCAATAATCAGATATTTCTAACCTCTAGACACCAGGGAGAGTGTAAGTGTTTGGTGCAACAGTAACAACTCTGAGTAAAGACCACCAGAGGAGCTGGTGGCCTATAGTCCCGAGGAATTCACCCCTGAGCGGTGGGTGAGATTCCTGTAGCCTGTGGACCCCTGAGCGAGGGACCAAGGCTGGGGCGCAGGAAGCCCTGCTGCTAATATGTAAGGCTTTGCCCTGAACTGGGCTAACATAACACAGTAATAACACAACCTAGTCTGGGTGTGAGGTCCGTATTCACAACACCCTGGAACTAGTCTGGAGTAACATAAATGATAATACAGTTCCCTAGTCTTGGGTGTGAGGTCCGTATTCACAACACCCTGGAACTAGTCTGGAGCATAACATAAAAGATAATACAGTTCCCTAGTCTTGGGTGTGAGGTCCGTATTCACAACACCCTGGAACTAGTCTAGAGAATACACAGAGGATACACAGTATTCCTAGTCTGGGGTGTGAGGGCCTTGATCTCAACACCCTGGAACTGGTCTAACAAATAATACCATACAATTAGTACTTTAAGCTATCAAGAATCTGACTCAGTGTGGATTCCCAGCTCCAGCCGGTTCTGGCACACTGTCGGGTCTAGCTAAGGTCTGAGTGCCTTCACGCAAGTGTTAGCAATGGCAGACAACCAGCAACTGACAAGCAGCAGAATATATAGTTGCTGGACTCTGCTGCCCCGCCCGAACCATTCAGCCAATCATGAGTCCTACAGGAGTCAGCTGACCTTCCTGATCAGCTGACACTTCCCCTGCTGGTATAAAGGTCCTGCATTCAGGCCCGCGCGTGCATAGCTCTCCATCTGTCTAGGTGCACTAACAGACCCAGCCACACCAAGCACACGCCGCCACATGCAAGCAGCCGCTTTGCTATCAGGACATGCAGCGGCTTTTCCGCATTCCACCATACTACCAGACGCGTGTCCATGCGTGCAAACCGCCGCTTTGGACGCGGAATCAGCCGCCTCGTTCTTGGCATATGCGGCGGCTTTTCCGCTTTTTCTCACAGGGTAATTAAACACTAGCAACTGGTAAGTTTGTAAAAAGAACCATGCCATCTATTACCAGTCTCGGCTTATCCACAGTAGTAATAAGCAAAACAAACAAAAACAAAAAAACACTATTTTGTGAAAATTGTATATGTATAACCCAAAGATGAACGTGTCAAATGGTGAAAACAATTGTGTTGATTAGTGAAAATGATAAGTGTTGCATCTAGTAGTGATGGTTGGACATGCCAATTTATGATTCCACGGAAATTCTGATTTTCACCAATTCCGATGACCTATTTCGTGGATTTCTGAGTACTGTTTTTCTGGTCTTTTTTTTTTTTGCATTCTGTGATTGGCTAAATACTTCTGAGTTGACTCTGCAGTTTCTGATTGGTCCAATGCTTTCGAGTTCTGTGATTAGGCTAAAATGACCAGGTGGCGGTAATGTGGTATTTCTGCAGAAATCTGATTGCCGAGTTCTGATCGGAAAAGTGGAAATTTAATTTGATCATTCCTAGCACCTGAAAAAAAACTTTGAATGTTGAGAAATTCAACACACGACATTCAGTTATAATTTCAGTGCCTAACCGTAACTGACCACCCCTACTGCTGCCTAACCCTAAACAACCCCCCCCCCCCCCCCCCAATGCCTAATCCTACCCACCACCCCCACCACAAATCCAAAATAGCAGGTGACGTAGAAGTTTGGATCTTCCATAGGTGCCAATGTTAATTTTGGCAGCAAGGAGAAATTTAGGCGTCCAATAAAATAGTTATTTGTAGCCTCAGTTTGGATAGAGGGCAACTCCAGCACCCGCTATTTTACTGGGTGCCCCCAATTTTTCTTAATCGCCAATATTACCATGCTGTGCCACAAGTTATTGTTTCAAGGTAGAAAGGTTGTTAGGTTGGCACTGTAGCAATAAAAGTTGTACTTGAGCAAGGAGCTTAATTGGCAGGACCCACAATGTTGCATGCACTACATGACTAAGACTGCATGCTCTGGTCAATAGTAACAGTATTGTGCTGCATAGAGGAGGGAGAGAGAGGAGAGGAGACCGGCACTGCTGTCATTTTATTTCAAGTGCAAAAAGTGACAACTGTAAACACATGTTGTTCATATTATAGACATACCATTCTAGGCGACAAAGATAAAGCAGAAAACCGAGAGCCCAATATAGTGTAGTATGTATTGAATCAGGGATGGTACATGAAATGCAAGTATTATACTTACAAACACGGGTTACCGCTAAGGCAACCACTGTATAGGCAGGTAGGGAGATTAAGCCTGTCCCTACTCAGAACTAAGATGTCGCTCTCTGTAGATAGGAGAAAATAGGGTGAACCACCCTTCCACCTGGGGTGGATAAGCTTGACGAAAAGGTGTACAGAGGCGCCTCTGTACACCTTTTCGTTAGGCGACAAAGGTGGGTGACGGTGGGTGCTGGGCATTGTAAGCCTGATGGCCGTTTCGCGCAAACGTGCGCTTCTACGGAGGCTTTAATGCGGGCTGGCTGCTGGCCAGGAAGTGGGCGGTCTCCAGCGGCGCGAACACGCCGAACGCCAACCGTAGTTTGTATTTAAACCCCGGCCAGCAGCCAGCCCGCATTAAAGCCTCCGTAGTAGCGCACGTATGCGCAAAACGGCCGTCAGGCATACAATGCCCAGCACCCACTGTCACCCACCTTTGTCGCCTAGAATGGTATGTCTATAATATAAACAACATGTGTTTACAGTTGTCACTTTTTGCACTTGGAATAAATATTTGACAGCAGTGCCGGTCTCCTCTCCTCTCTCTCCCTCCTCTATGCGCCACAAGTTATTGTACTTGCTAGCACTACGATCGTTAATAAATGCGACTTGTGCTATTTGTGGAAAGCTCATTACGCACCTTGCATTAGTATTAGCATGGGTGGCATCCTACCTAATAATTGGCAAGTGTCCCTGCGTCCCATGTCCGTGTGTCAGTGCTTTTTGTCTCTGCGCATGTGCAGGGAGGGGCGCAGAGACACTGCCGAGAGCTGGGGGGATGACGCGCGGTAGACGAGGACGGGTCCCAAAGGGGGGCGTGCGCGGGCGGGTGCGCCGATAACAGAGAAACCAGTGCGGCGGGGAGGAAGGGCACCGCCACAGTCTAGCGCCCGTTTTTAAACGGGCCTTAGGACTAGTTATACTATAATAATCCTGATTCAAAACTTCTTGTCTGTAAAACACATGCTCGAGACTCCAGCAATGCTTAGCTACTAAAATAAGAAATTACACACACAGTGTTTCTCTCCCTCCTGCCTCTCCCCCCTCCCCTTGCTTGCAGAGTGAGTCCTGAGACACAGGCTGGAGGCTGAAATGATTTGTCTGTGATCTGTCCACACAGGAACAGCTTGCTAGCAAGTAAGGATTAAACATGCCAGCCAACTAGCCAAGTACATATGTAGGTAACTTTTTTTTCCAAAATAGCACCATCATTAGATAGCATCATTTGGACAATCTGCTCTGCTCAACAGCCTCTGAGTTGTGTTTGTGGTGTTTAAATTTGGTTCCTATCATTGCTGAGCTAGCTAGCCTTCAAGGGCACCCGAGGTGAAAATAAACTAATGAAATAAACAATTGTATCTATCCTTATTCTCCTAAAAATGACTTTTTTTAAAGATATTCCACAGTTTTATTTTATATTTAAATCTATTTTTTAAATTGTTACTGTTGTATTTTTTTGGTTAATGACACATTCATTGAAGTAGGCCAGAGCTGAAATCTATGAACTATTGACCCTTTTTATCTCTTTCCTGCTCTCAGAAGCCATTTTCTGCTCGGAAAGTGTTTTATTTTTGTAATGTCTTATCAGTGAGTGTCACGCTGTAGTCTGACCCAGTCCTAACTCAGATAGGAACTGTCACTTGCATACCTGATGTTTAACTATTCAGGCAGAGAAAGAAAAAAAAGGAACACAGAATAGTTATTAGGGCATCATACATACACATGTCTATCTCATCATGTCACATGTCATCTCAGGTATCCTTTAAAGGGAACCCCAGGTGAGAGGGATGATGGAGGCTGCCATATTTATTTCTTTTTAAACAATACCAGTTGCCTGGCTGTCTGCTCTTGATCCTGTGTCTTTAATACCTTGGCTGACTCAGGTTTTACTGGATTAGCCATATGCTATCACCCAGATGGGCCTCATTAGGCAGCCATTATGCCTGATTTGTACCCCCCCCCCCCCCCCCCCACAAAAAAAAAAATAAATACAAATAAAATAAATTAATAAATAAATACAAATTTGAAACTGGAGCTGCCACTGAGTGTTAGTGGAATTGCAATACAACTTTACTGAAAGTTTAGCAAGTCAACCCCCATGGGCTCATTCTGCTTCACATATGGTTGTTTCACTTCAGATCTAAAAAAATCATCACACACAAATAAGTAGTACGTTTTGAGCCACACATTACTTTTCTCCTATGCTGCTAGAACTTACAGTAGGTAGTAGAAATCTGACAGAAACAACAGGTTTTGGACTAGCCCATCTTCTCAAGAGAGATTCTCAAGGTTTTGTTTAGTTTCAATTTAAAAAGCACGTAGTGAATGGCAGTTGCTTCGTCCAACTGCCAGAGTAGTGCACATTGAGCAGGGAGGCTGGCCAGCAACTTTGTATAAATCCTTTTCAGGGAATCCTTTATAACAAAACCCCTGTGTCTCTGCATCCTCCTGTGTCCGTCCTTCCAGACTTGACAGATTGCTGTCTGTGAACCTCATTGCATTGTGGGAAATAACAGCTTTTTCCAACTGCCAAGCAAGCAACATCTCCCTGTGTGCATATACTGCAGACAGAGGTGGAGAACGGACGAGCGGGACGCATCTGTGCTCGCGTTGCGGGGGACGCCAATAGGCTAGCACTTATTTTTTTTATGGGCGGGCTTTTTTACTAGAGGTTTTATAAAAAATAAAAGTCATGAAGACATGGGGCCTGATTCACAAAGCGGTGCTAACAGTTAGCACGCTGGTGAAAAGTAAACTCAGTTTAGGCATGATAAGTTTAGGTGTGATAAGTTTAGGTGTGATAAGTTTAGGCATGATAAGTTTAAGCGCCAACTGGGTTAGCACCGCAGTGCACAGCTGATCAAAAGTTTTACGCTAGCAAAGTCTGGTGCACTTCGTATAAAGTTTAATGGCGCTGCTTTGCGTGCGGGACTTTGCAAGCGATCTAAACTTATCTAAACTTATCATGCCTAAACTTATCACACCAAAACTTATCATGCCTAAACTTATCACACCTAAACTTATCATGCCTAAACTTATCACACCTAAACTGGCTTTTCACCAGCGTGGTGCAATGGTTATCATGCCTAAAGTCTCTAACTGGGTTAGCACCGCTTTGTGAATCGAGCCCATAGACTAGGCTAGCCCAAAACCTGTTGATTTCTACTACGCACTGTACGTGACAGCAACATAGGAGAAAAGTAATGTATGGCTCATTTTACTCTGGAAGAAACGTACTTCTTATTTGTATGTGTTTACATGTATTTCAAATTTTGCAATTTTTCGCAATAGTGCTCCTTTAAATATTTTCATGAGCTGCAACCCAATAACCCCACAAAACAACATAAAATCAAAGTCATTTGAGAACACTTAAACTTAATTGGGAAGAAGTGAATGCGAGCAGCGAACGCTGTGGCAGAGGCTTTTGTGATAAAGAGAGTGGATGGTTATTCGAGGACGTGCAGAGTAGTCATAATAAGGGAGAAATTGAGTTTAACAAGCTAATTAAACTAAAGGGAACAGATTATCTTTCAGCTTTTACTTTGTGGCCGGCACAATACATTCCGCTGACCGCAGCGACCCCTATTTGTGTTCTGTCTTGTTTTCTCTAAAATCAGAGCCCCGGCCAAGCATTTAAATAAGTGGATACCAGATGTGAAAATAGTAACACACAGAGACAGGGGGAGCAGCCAATACTATAACCTGTCCTGATGCTTGTCGATGATCCTCCAATTCTCATTTCTGCCCCCCACATTGCACGGGCATCAGGACAGGTAATAGTATAGTGTTCATATGCCAAATTTGGCTACAAAGGGTGCCCGGTGTAGCCGAAAAAGCTAGTTTAAGTTTATAAAATGGATGTTGTTATAGGCAAAACTTCATTGAGCTATAGAAGGGCTCTAGATATAGTTGAGAAAAGTGATTATTATGATCTAACTTCTCCCTACTCTCACACGGAACCCTCCCCTGATGGTGCCTAACCCCAAGACCCCCCTCCTAACCCCCCTGGTGGTGCCTAACCCTAACCCCTCCCTGGTGGTGCCTAACCCTAAGATAGCCCTTGGTGATTACTATGACCTAACTTCTCCCTACTCTCACACAGAACCCTCCCCTAACACCCCCTGGAGGTGCCTAACCCTAAGACCCCCCCAGGTGGTGCCTAACCCTAAGACCCCCAGGTGGTGCCTAACCCTAAGTCCCCACTGGTGGTGCCTAACCCTAACCTCCCTTTGTGGTGCCTAACCCCTCCCTGGTGGTACCTAACCCTAAGACCCCCCTGGTGGTGCCTGACCCTAAGACCCCCCCCCCCCCCCCAGTGATTAGTATGACCTAATTCCTCCCTTCGTTCTCACAGAACCCTCCCCTGGTGGTACCGAACCCTAACCCCCTCTAGTGGTGCCTAACCCTACCCCCCCCCCCCCCCCCCCCGCTTGTAATGCCTAATCCTAACCCCCCTGCAACCCCGAATCAAAAATAATGACTATAAAAGGGTGCCCTTTTGTAGTATAAATTGAAGACCTTGTAGCCGAATCAAAAATATGGGCTACAAAGGGGCGCCCTTCTGTAGCCGAATGTAGCCAAATAAAATATGGGCTACCAAGGGGCGCCCACTTGTAGCCGATATCAAAACTCAGGTGCCCTTTTCACCACCTTGTAGCCGATATTTGCAGAAATAACATTGATGTCTATAAAGGAGCCATTTTTATATAGACGGCTCAGGCGCCCTTTTCAACTGATCCCATAGTATATGCCATTGCCTGCTTCCCCGTTTCTGTTAGAATTTTACATCTGGTATCCTTTAACTCTTCCTACCCACACAGCTGTAGTTTCCAGGGATGGGCTTCTGCAAAGTCACATAGGCTGTGGTGTGGGGCTTCTACTCAGGGGCCGGACCTACCATGAAGCCACCTGAACCATGTGATTCAGATGGAAGAATCAAGGGGGCGGCGTTTCAACAAACAGTTTGGACCACCTGGTGCCTGCCTCCTCCCCGCTCTCCCACCTGCCTTCCTGACACACACTACCCTCCGCATACACGCATTCTCCAATCCCCATTCTCATTCAACCGGTGGCACCTACTGCCCTTCCTTATGACATCATAGGGCATGCTACGGTAAAACCTTATCACTGTCCAGAGATCCCCATGGCCAGTCAGAGGGGAAGCTTTGGCATGCAACCAATCAAATGGAGGTGCTTGTGTCTCGTGAGTGGGACCACGGCACTGTCATTGGGCAAGTAACTGCACTCAATGAATAGCATTGTCATTTCATAGGTCACTGCTACTAAGCAAGTACAGCGTTGGCCCAGTGATGGTACCATGGTCCCACCTAAGAGACCAACAGCACCAGTTAGCAAACGAGCAGAGGGAGGCTATGATTGGCTAGTATGCTGGCACTGGCAGCACCTCCGCCTGATTGGTCGCATGCCAAAGATTCACTGGTGTACTACACCAGGGATGGTCGTAGTCAGCCAACTTCGCTATGCTGGAACTACACATAATTTTACGCTTTGCCAAACTACGGCTTCACAATCAAATATTCGCTTCGTATGCATTTTGTAGACTACGCGTTAAAATACGCAATTACGCGTAGTGCGAAGCGTACTGTATGTGGATGCTTATGCCCGTATGCAGAGAATTTTATGCATTAAATCCGCTGTGAATGCTTATACCAGGAACTCTTCTATGCGAACATTCCCCTTGCGTAAATTTGTAAGCATACAATCGCACGCAGAAAATTAGACGCGAGTAACTCATTCGTAGTTTACTACGCAATACACATGTTAACTACGCGTAGTGAGCGTAAGCTAAGCATAGCGGTACTTTGCTACGCGTAAATTCGTAAGCGTAGTTTTGAAACTTCACCTTCGAACTACGATGCGTAGATGCGAACTACAATGCGCAAATTCGCACTGGCGTAGTTTCTGCTCATCCCTGTACTACACCCCACTCTATATACATAACGTGAACTCTGCATTTGAAAGTATAATAACCTTGGGGGAGACATGGAACCCAATCTTTAGCACAACAGAGCCACAAACAAGGTAAGGAGTTGGCCTTCACCACTTCTGAGTATTGCCGGCGATTTGTGTTGGTTGGTTTGGACTTCTGGTTGGTTTGGATTACGAGGACTCTACTGTACTTACAAGTTTCATGTTGCCAGTATTTAGGCAGCCACTGTCATTTAGGCACCGGGAAGATTGTTCAGAAGGGGATCAGTTAGGCAACTGATAGAGGACATGTACCAAAAACAGTAATAAAAACTGTAAAAATTCAAAGAAAGGTACCAGCCATCACTTTGAGCAGAATCAAAATACACACATCTTCGTAATAAACTTCTTTTTTTCATGTTCCAGGTAGCGGTTTGAATGACGGTTTGTGGCATACGGTCGCAATTAATGCCCGAAGACACCGCATCTCCCTAACGCTCGACAATGGAGCTATGCCGCCGGTTCACATAGCCATGCCGCTACAGATTTCCACGGGACATCGATACTATTTTGGTGGTAAGAAAAAAAATTACCATTGTTCTTTTTCTTTTCCAAAGGAATCTATACCGATTCAGTTTTTGCCTACCCCTCCCATTGGGGGAGTTGTTGAAATTTTTTTTTAAACATGATGTTCATTAGCACCTGTTTGGTAGAGTTGGTTAATTATTGTATACACCTTGAAAATTCCTGACTTTGTGCCAGTGTATTTTTAAGAATCAATGCTGTTTTGAAGACAGAAGGTAGTCACTGCAAATACTGATTTGACTTAGATTTCTCTTCTCTTGTTCCACTTTTGGAGAACAAAACGTTGCTTTCTTAAAAAGCTTTGCTTTTAGAAAACAAACTTTTGTTTTCCATAGCGTTTTAGTAAGAAAGCTTTTTGGTCTATTGCAGGCCCTTACACACTCCTAGAAGTTCTGGTGCACCATGAGCTTGCTGGATACTCTGTAGCTCTTATTTCAATTGTCATTTTGTAAACTGGTGAGAATAAAATCAATTAGAATAATCTTTGGGGAAGCTTTCTTACTTTACAATATTTATTCACACACCCACTTAAAGGGAATCTGTAACAAAAAAAACTAACAAAAAAAACAAAACTGGGGTGTACTTACCTCAGGAGGGGGAAGCCTCTGGATCAGTGCCAGATTTACCATAAGGCACTGTAGGCTTGTGCCTACAGGCGCTTGATGATAGAAAGGTGGCTCACTCTGCTCCTCCTGTGCCTCCCTTCCTCCTTACCTATGCAGAGTCGCGAGCAGAGTGTAAATGAGAGGTTACTTACCTAGGTCTCAGCATTCCACTGACCGGATCTCCCTTCAGTCGGAGACAACTAAATACTGAGGGTACCTCTGGCTCCCGTCCCGAATGCTAAGGGACACCTGTATCTACCTATGGTGGGCAAGGGAAGTAAGGGAGAAGTGACAGCTGGGCCAGCACACTTGCGGTTCGGTTCAGCAGGGGTTGTAGATTCATGGAGGGTGGAGTCTGGGGTGCCAGGACATCTGTGCCTATAGGCACCTTTGACAAAAATCCGTACTGCTCTGGATCCTAATGAGGCTTCCCCATCCCCTTTCACCCTTCGGGATCCAGTGCTGGCGGCCCCTGAAATATCAGTTGACAAGCATGTCGACTGTGGCGCTGCACTATTTAACTTCCTGGCTGAAGCACAGATGCAGTAGCAGCTTTCCAATGCTCCGGTGGAAATAAACAAGCCCATTCAGGTCCGCTCTACTGCACAGGCGTGAGCTGTCTGTGCAGTAGAGCCAGGGCCGGCGCTACCATAGAGGCAAACGAGGCAATTGCCCCAGGGCCTCAGAGCCTGTAGGGGCCCCCAGTGGCTACAAGAGGAAAAACTTTATTTTCAAAAAGACCTTATAGTTTTTGAGAAAATCGATTTTAAAGTTTCAAAGGAAAAAAAAAACACATTTAAAAACCCACCGACTTTAACGGTTAATAGCAAATCCACCTTAAAGGGACACTTAAGTCAAAATGAGTTTTACTCACCTAGGGCTTCCAATAGCCCCCTGCAGCTGTCCGGTGCCCTCGCCGTCTCCCTCCGGTCCTCCTGTCCCCGCCGGCAGCCACTTCCTGTTTCGGTGACAGGAGCTGACAGGCTGGGGACGCGAGTGATTCTTCGCGTTCCCAGACACATTTGCACCCTCTATGCTGCTATATGGTATATGATATATGCTATAGAAGCATAGATGGCGCTATTGTGGCCAGGAATGCGAAGAATCACTCGCATCCCCAGCCTGTCAGCTCCTGTCGCCAAAACAGGAAGTGGCTGCCGGCGGGCAGAGGCGTATCTAGAGGGGTGCAGGCATGGCTCCTGTCATAGGCGCCACAGCACCATGGGCGCCATATCTGCCCCTGTGCTACGCCCCATGCCTCCCTGTCACTCAGAACTCACATCAATTCTGTTATCTGGAGAACTTATCTACTTCATTTATGTATGTAGGGCTCACTTGGCTTAGTGTAAAAAGGACAGAGAGGAAATATGAGATTTCTAAAAAAGTAACTTCATCAATATCCAGAGCTAAAAAACACAGGCAACCATAACACATGGACACGAGAGAGGATGCCGTTTTTAGAGGGAAAAGGGGCTCCGACCAGGGGTGGGGGCGCAATTTCAGTGTTTGCCATAGGCTCTATATTACCCAGATACGCCCCTGCCGGCGGGGCCAGAAGGATCGGAGGGAGACGGCGACAGCACTGGACAGTTGCAGCGGGCTATTGGAAGCCCCAGGTGAGTAAAACTCATTTTTTTTGTTTGACTTAAGTGTCCCTTTAAATGATAGGAACCCTAAATTTGCAGGATATATTACGGAGATCATTGGCAATGATAGTTTTTGAGAAAATCGATTTTAAAGTTTCGAAGGAAAAAAGTATACTTTTAAATGCCACTTTTAGTAGCAAACCTAACGGTAGTGTAATTTTACATGTATCAAAAGAAAGGGCAATACATTTCCTGATGAGGTTTCCAGAGGGCCCATACGTAGCCGCAGCTCTTTGGCCAGGGATCGCTATACAGCCGCAATATGGCTGTATGAACATCCCTGGCAGTTTTTCCTATTTTCCCATTTTTTATTTTTTTTTTATGTTTAGAGTGTGGGATTTTTTTTTTTAAATGATGTGGGGTCCCCCCTCCTGAAACTTTTTAACCCCTTGTCCCCCATGTAGGCTGGGATAGCCAGAATGTGGAGCTCCGACCGATTGGGGCTTCACACCCTGACTATACCAGCTGCAAAAAAAGGTCCCTTAATGCTGATTTTTGTTCCGGGGTATCTGTTGGGGGCCCCCCAGGTTTATTTTGCCCTGGGGCTCCATTGTTGCTTAAACTGGCCCTGAGTAGAGTGGACCCGATTGGGCTCAGCTATTTCCGCCTGAGGCCATCGGAAAGCCACTACTGCCCTAGGTAACTATTTACATGGCTGCTGTTCGGGGGCTGATGTCACTAGACCCAAGGGACAGAGAAGGGTGGAGGAAACCTCATTAGGATCCAGAGGCTTCCCCCTCCCGAGGTAAGTACCCCCCAGGGGCTGTTTTTTTTTTGGGGGGGGGGGGGAGGGTTACAGATTCTCTTTAAAACTTTTGCACAGTTTTGTACACCAAGCAAAGTATATTGCATTTGACTGCATGTATTAATTTATTTTCTCATTTCCGACTTGCAATAGCCCTTGAGGTATAAATAAATATAATCAGTGAAACGTTAAAAAGAAATATGCCTGACCTGTGTTGAAGGGTCAAAGCTGGCAATAAAAAAGCCAGTCAGTTCGGTTAGGCAGTTCAATATACAACAATTCCGACTCCAGACCTCATAAGCGGAAATTTTATATGACAAAGCTTATATAATAAAGGAGACACCAAGACTTCCGAGACGTTGAGGTCATCCATCAACAGAGGTCATAAAGCCGTAAATGCCTTCTCAGATATTGGATGAATTTGATTAGTCTCTCTCTCTCTCTTTCTGTCTTCTTACCAAACAGGCTGCCCAGACCATCCTTCCGACTCGACTTGTATAAATCCGAGTTCTTCGTTCCAAGGATGTATGAGGCTGATCTTTATTGATAATCAACCCAAGGACCTCATCCTGGTTCAGCGAGGAGTCCTGGGGAATTACAGCGACTTGCAGATCGATATGTGCAGCATAAAAGACAGGTAATTTAATGGACGTTGCAAAAGTAGATTTTGAAAAATAAATGTGCTACTGCAATGAGCTGAATCATCAACATTTCTGGTCTCACCTTGTGAGGGTCATGGAGGAAGCAGTGAAGAAGTGGAAAATGACCAACTTGTTTTCTCCATAGAGTTCATCTTCTTGTTGGTGTTCATGGACTAGCTAATCTTCCATGACCAATGAGATTGTGCTAAGTGACTAGGCCTGTCACTATAAAAGGCGGCGTGCAAGCAGGGTGACCGCCCTGGGCGCAGATCAACAAGTAGAAGAAGGGGGGCAAAGGCAGAAGGACATAACTGCTAGGGAGCTGGTGAAGTGCAGTGCAGCCAAATGGAAGAAGATGATTACCAGCACAATCACCTTCCTTGACTCCTCCTGGGCTGCCTGCGTCTGATGTCAAGTCATCATCACATCACCAGCGCGTGATGACACCTGATGTCCTGTAGCGGTACTGCAGGCTGTCAGTGCGCAGCATCCATGGAGGAGTCGGCTTTCTGGGATCTCTTTGCCTGTGTGTTTTCCTGGTCCCCGCTTCCTCCTGGATGAGCGACTTGTCACTAGTAAGTAGGCAGACCTACTTGTGCCCTGTGGCTGTGTGACTGTCTCTAAAGAGTAAGAGTTCGTGAGTCCATGGGGGTGGGGGGGGTATAGGGGGCGCAATTTTTACACCCTCGTCCTGGGTGCAATTTAACCTAGAAACTGCCCTGGCGCACGTGCACACGTGGGAGTGCCTGTGGACGTGCACAAGTGTGCAGTAGTTGGATTAATATAGTACGTGACTCTCACGTCCTGAAATCTTAGGGAGACAAATTGGGATGTAGGAGGCATGTCCAAGAATGGGAAGTGGGTAAAATAACTTTTTAGCCCTCTGCTTGCTTGTTGGTGGCATAAAATGTGTTTTATTGATGAGGTGTAAATGTAACACCTAGGAAAAAACTCCTAAAAGAAAAATTACACCCAGGGTGGCACAAGTGACATTGGGGTCTATGCGGTGCCCATTTTACCAAAGCGCCCTTGGTGCCCAAATTACCTGCTTTGAGGCCGTGTTGGTGTGAAGGGTTCCATTTGTAGTGTCTATTTGAGAGTGTAATAAGATCGTTTTATGATTGTGATCAGTGGTCAGACAATGTTGGTATATAGGGTGCCAGGGCTGAATTTCTGAAAAGGCCACCATGGCCCGGGTCCTGGGCGACAGCTGGCCAAGGGCGGCTGGACATGGAAGGAGAATTGCAGCATATGGAAGAAGAGGTTGTAAATAAGCACATGGAAATAGGGAGCTGCTGCCCAAAGGCCATGCATAAAACTAAGGGAGGGATGAATGAGGATTGGACATGGAAGGGAAGCCGCAGTAAAGTTGGCCTAGGGGTGGAAAAAATATAAACCTGGCCTTGTAGGGTGCTATATGTGAAGTGTAATAGATGATGGTTGTGGTCAGTGGTCGGGCCATGTTAGTGTATAGGGTGCTATGTGTAAAGTGCAGGGCAGTTTCTAGGCTAAATTTCACCCAGTTCGAGAGTCAAAAAATACGCCCCCCCCCCCCCCCCCCCCCCCAAACCAAAGCTGCTAAGTGAAATCATGTCAAAAGGCTTCTTGAAACCAACTCACCATTTTTATTTATTTTTTTAATTTTTTTTTTTTTTACTACCCCTCTTCCATGGGCTTGCTCCTGGCTGGCTTTGGCTGCCTGCGAGTCTGCTAGTCTCTGGACTGACTCAGGTTGAGAGGCTCTGCGAGTGCGACGCAGTCACACACTGCGTATTTATGGCTGCATGCGGCCACCCTACTCTTGCTCGCTGTCGTCGGCTCCTCCCCCAGCCAAGCCCAAGCGTGAGGTGGGCTGCCTGTATCTTTCCCGTTGCGCCGCGCAGCCTGCCAGTGTTGCCAACCTTTCACGTTATTTTTTACTGACAAATACCTAAAAATTTACTGACAAAAGATTTTTACTGACAAAATTTCTCCACTAAATGCACATAAGAGACAGTTTTTTCACCAGTAAATGCACATTAGAGACCGCTTTTCACCAGTAAATGCACATAATGACAAACGGGTATATGTGCCCAGTATATGGAGCCAGGGGGTATATGTGCCCAGTATATGGAGCCAGGGGGTATATGTGCCCAGTATAGAGCTAGTATAGTGCCCAGTATATAGGTAGCATAGTGCCCAGTATATAGGTAGCATAGAGCCCAGTATATAGGTAGCATAGAGCCCAGTATATAGGTAGCATAGTGCTAGTATAGTGCCCAGTATATGGGTAGCATAGTGCCCAGTATATAGGTAGCATAGTGCCCATTATATAGGTAGTATAGTGCCCATTATATAGGTAGCATAGTGCCCAGTAGATAGGTAGTATAGTGCCCATTATATAGGTAGCATAGTGCCCAGTATATAGGTAGCATAGAGCCCAGTATATAGGTAGCATAGTGCCCAGTATATAGGTAGTACTACCAGTATATAGGTAGTATAGTGCCCATTATATAGGTAGTATAGTGCCCATTATATAGGTAGCATAGTGCCCATTATATAGGTAGCATAGAGCCCAGTATATAGGTAGCATAGTGCCCAGTATAGTGTTAGCATAGTGCCCAGTATATAGGTAGCATAGCGCCCAGTATATAGGTAGCATAGCGCCCAGTATATAGGTAGCATAGTGCCCAGTATATAGGTAGCATAGTGCCCAGTATAGTGTTAGCATAGTGCCCAGTATATAGGTAGCATAGTGCCCAGTATATAGGTAGCATAGTGCCCAGTATATAGGTAGCATAGTGTCCAGTATATAGGTAGCATAGTGCCCATTATATAGGTAGTATAGTGCCCAGTATGTAGTATAGTGCCCAGTATACAGCAGTATACAGTAACTATGCTCCAGTCCCCCAGCCCCAGTGCCCCGCCCAAATTTACTCATTAGCCCCACAAATAATCCATTCCTACCTACCGGACTGGTATCTGCTCTGGCTGCCCTCAGTGCCCTGGACTCTGCAATACGTTATTGCCGCGGCGGCGGCTGCTGCTGCAGCCTGCAGACAGGGGCTCGCTCAGTGTCCTCCTGGTCGGCTCTTCAGGTCGGGCTGCCCGGCTTCCGCGGTGAGCGCTCTGCGGCGCATCATGCATATGACGTCAATCGTGACGTCAGTCGCAGAGCGCAGCAGCCGGGCAGAGGAGAGAAATGATGCCGTGGATGCGCTCCACAGTCACACACAGGAAGGAAGCGCAGGCTGAGGTCAGTGAGAGATCGGCGGCGGTGGCCGCAGGCGCAGTAGAGGGCAGAGCAGACAGTGAATACATTATATTAAATTAGGCCGGCTCTGAGTGGCGGCGCGCGGGGCCTGGGGCGATTGCCCCACTTGCCCCCCCCCAAAGGCCGGCTCTGCTCCTGCCTCTCGCTGCACCGGCTCCTAGGAGCAGCCAGCAGTGACGTCACAATCCTTCTGCCTGGCGCCCCCCCAATTTGTCTTTCATCGGCGCCCCGTTCAGCAGAACCGGCTGAACGGGGCTAGAAACGGCCCTGGTAAAGTGTAATATATTATTATTATTGATTTATAAAGCGCCAACATATTCCGTGGCGCTGTACAAAATAGGAAACAAACATGGGGTACATAATACAGACAATGGTGTACACTAATATACACGATACATAATTAGTGACAAAATGCAAAACATGATACAAAATACAGAATACAAAATACAGAATTGGTAATGACAGTGATAAAAGTAACATGATGAATAAAATGTATAATGATTTCCAAGACGCAAAAGGGGGAGAGAGCCCTGCCCTTGCAAGCTTACAATCTAAAGGGAATGGGGGGAAACAAGAGGAGGGGTAGTATACAACAAATATATAGAGGCGGTGTGTTTTAGGATACCTAGTAGGAGTGCAATTTGGTCTTAGGTCAAAAAGAAGTGGCCGAAGGTAGCGCATATGCTTTTCGGAACAAATTAGTTTTTAGAGAACATTTAAAGGTAACAAAGGTTGGCGAGTGACTGGTGTGTTGTGGGAGGGCATTCCAGGGAGGGGTGAAGCACGTGCAAAATCTTGTAAACGTGAACGTGAGAAGGTGATTCTAGAGGAGGACAACAGAAGATCATGTGCAGTTAGTGGTCAGGCCATTTTGGTGAATAGGGTGCTATGTGTAAAGTGTAATAGATGGAGATGATGGTCAGTGGTCAGGCCATGTTAGTGTATAGGGTGCTATGTGTAAAGTGTAATAGATGGAGATGATGGTCAGTGGTCAGGCCATGTTAGTGTGTAGGGTGGTATGTGTAAAGTGTAATAGATGATGATTATGGTCAGTGGTCAGGCCATTTTGGGGAATAGGGTGCTATGTGTAAAGTGTGATAGATGGTGATTATGGTCAGTGATCAGGCCATGTTAGTGTATAGGGTGCTATGTGTAAAGTGTAATAGATGATGATTATGGTCAGTGGTCAGGCCATGTTAGTGTATAGGGTGCTATGTGTGAAGTGTAATAGATGATGATTATGGTCAGTGGTCAGCCATGTTGGTGTGTAGGGTGCTATGTGGTAAGTGTAATAGATGGTGATTATGGTCAGTGATCAGGCCATGTTAGTGTGTAGGGTGCTATGTGTAAAGTGAAATAGATGGTGTTGATGGTCAGTGGTCAGGCCATGTTAGTGTATAGTGTCAGGAACCGGCCCCGCAGCACGCCTGCAGATACGGTTCCCGACTGCGGGTTTGACCAGATCGAGAGGGGAGCAGCCTTATTTAAGCTACAACAAGGCTGTCGCCCCTCAAACACTTCTTACTGCCACCACTAGCTGCCGCTAGACACTTCAGCGATTCTCACTCTGCTATCGAGTGATCTACACGCAGTCCGCGTTTTCGTATTTGGGTCAGCTTTGCGCTTTAGGCCAAATACGGGAACGCCACACACACACACACACAGTACAATCGTACAGTAGCAAGGCACAATCAGGCACTGAATCTTACAAGTTACACTGCAGTCTCTCTAGGCTATAAGCGTTGACTTAGTACAGCAGAAGTCAAACTTATTCAATAACGATTTAATATTCAAGAAAAAAAGTGGAACAATGCAGAAAATAATATAGACACAAGATTTACAAAAAACAAAGTAAAAAGTACAAATGAAAGTTACAAATATACACCACAAGACAGTTTGCATAAAATAAAACGTAAATAAACGGTACCAGCATAAACAGAGCATTGTTTGCGTGGAACACGCGGTCTGGTCAGGAACCAGGTTAGTCCTAGCATCGTTGCTATCTTCAAAGAACTATGAGTTGTGAAGGACCTGTGCGGGTTCTTATAGGCCCATTTGGGGCCTGGGGGTACAAGTCCAACCTGCCTCCGAAGGTTTGTACAGAGTGCTTGTCATATCCTGTGATATGCAAACCTCAAAGGTCTTTCCTGTCCCACTTTTGATCTTTCAGAGATTTCCCATCTCCCATAGATCTAATTTCCACACGTAAAATTGTATCAAAAGGACTTCAAAACACTTCTCACACTTCCAGCAGGCTGTCATATGCAAATTCCAGAGTTTCCTGTTAGCCTTTTGATGTTCCCAGATTGTATAGTTGGTCAACAGGTAGCTGTTTACATGAATACAGAGTTCAAAGCAATGCAACACCTTTGCAGGATGCCGGACAAAAGAGGGGTCATTATCTAATTACATAAGGAACTCACATTAGCAGCTTCCCACTCCCAGAGGACTGAATACAGACTCAAAGTACTTCATCCTGTTATACAGACAATCGCAGCTTCCCCCAAAGCCAGACTGGCTTTAGCCGACATACAGGTACACATCTGACATATTACACAGTAGACATAAAAATGGGAAAATATGGCTTCTGTATTATCCCAACATCATAACTAGTTGTGATATCATGACATATAGAGTACTATGTGTAAAATGTAATAGATGGAGATGATGGTCAGTGGTCAGGCCATGTTAGTGTGTAGTACTTCGTGTACAGGGCATGCTAGGACTGCGTTATGCTGATACGGTGACATAAGGTCACATAAGCAGTGTAGCACATTTTGAGAATAGCCACACACATATCTGTTGGATTAAATGTTCCCAATCTCTCCTGACACAGTCGGTGAGCTCACAAGACAGAGGTAATTGTATCGGCTTGGCCCATTGTGGTGACACACAATCTCAGTGACTCACTCGCGGCATTGTGATCTGTGGCTAGCGCTTGTAATGAGAACCTAGGAATGCACCACAGAAGCGAAGCTGAAAGGAGGTGAAATAGAAGAGGTATTTCAATGGGTTTTGTTTGACTATCTCGTCTCCCGCAGCAGAAGAGGATGCAGATTTAGAGGCCTCGGCGGTTGCGGGCAGAATAAATGCGGAATCGGAACAAACGCTGACAGATGATTTCCTGAAGTGTTTAGAAAGAAGACAATTATATCTTTCTCCAAACTGATTCGGAACAGGGCTGTGAATAGAACTTAATTAGTGATTTTGCGAATTTATGGCACAATTTACAATAGACATCTGATTGGACAATTTCTGTGAATTGCAGAGAAAAGAAAATAACCTTTTTTTTTGTGAGGGAAATGAAGGAAGGGATTAAAATACCCATTATTCCAGGCAGCTTTTGTGAGACACCAGTTAGGGCCCATAACAGAGCTATTTTTCAGTCCTTTGTTATGGGAGAGGGTGTGTAGGTGAGACATGTGTGTGTTGTGTTCTGGCATATTATCTTTATTTATAGAGCGACAACATATTCCGTAGCGCGGTACAACATGTAAAACATACAACAATGGGGAGCATAGAGACATGCCTGCTAGATCATCTTTCATGACCTGTAAGGCTAGGGGGGTGAAAGAAGCCCCAGGTAGGTAAAACAGAACCCCCCCATCTCATGTTTACTTTAACCACTTCAGCCCTCAGTCGTTTTCACTTCATGCATCCGAGCAATGTTCACCTCCCATTCATTAGCCTATAACTTTATCACTACTTATCACAATTAACTGATCTATATCTTGTTTCTTCCGCCACCAATTAGGCTTTCTTTGGGTGGTACATTTTGCTAAGAGCCACTTTACTGTAAATGCATTTTATCCGTAAGAATAAGAAAAAAATTGAATACATTAATTATTTCTCAGTTTTCGGCCATTATAGTTTTAAAATAATACATGCCTACATAATTAAAACCCACATATTGTATTTGTCCATTCGTCCCGGTTATTACACCCTTTAAATTATGTCCGTATCACAATGTATGGCGACAATATTTTATTTGGAATTAAAAGTGCATCCATCACTTATTTACAAGCTTATTGTAACGATCGGTATCAGCACGCAGAGAGAATCTGATTATTGGCGATCTGCAGTATCACCAAGAATGCAGATATATACCCGATTATTGATGATCTGCAGTATCACCGATAATCCGATATATTGCTAACCTCTGGGCACCAGCAAAAGAACACAATAAAGACAGTAGTATAATTCACAGAAGTGTGGAAATATCCACCACACGGCAATTCCTCAGAGGTGTGGTTACCTCTGAATGGGAACCCCGTGAGTGAGATCCTCTAACCAGGCAGAGTGAGGAATCTCGACCCCTAGCAGTAATCGTCTGCTTGGGGCAGGCGTCTCGGAGAGGCAAGCCTTAGAGATAACCCTCCAGTGGGTGACGTTCCACTGGAGGGAGAATGGTCAGACAGGCAAAGGTTCAGCAACAGAGATGACAGATAAAGTACAAAGACAGAAGGCTGATTCGGTATCCAAGGCAAGCAGGGTCTGGCAACAGTATATCAGATATGCGAGGTACCGAATCAGAAGACAGAGGAGTAGTCAGAAAAGCAATAAGTCATAACAGATATCAAACAATGCCTAGTCCGAGTGCGAGGTCCTTGGTCTCAGCACCCTGGAACTAGTCTGAATAATAACACAGATCAACAGTACAAGTAAACTGGCTAAGTGTGAATTCCCAGGTCCACCTGGTTCTAACACACTATAGGATTTGACTAAAGGTCTGAGTGCTTTCAAGTAGAGATCGCAACGGCAGACAACCAGCAACTGACAAGCAACCTGTATATATAGTTGCAGGACTCTGCCGTCCCGCCCGAACCACTCAGCCAATCAGGAGTCCAACAGGAATCAGCTGATCATCCTGATCAGCTGACACATCTCCTGCTGGCATAAAGGTCCTGACTTCTGGCGCGCGCACGCGTAGCCCTAAACCTGTGTGAACTAACAGGCTCAGCCACACCAGCTGCACGCTGCTGCGTGCAAACCGCCGCGCTGGACGCGGAATCAGCTGCCTGACTGTTGTTGCATGCGGCGGCTTTTCCGCGTTCCGCTCTGCCGCCAGACACACGCTTCCGCGTGCAAACCGCCGCACTGGATGCGGAATCAGCCGCCTGCTCAGTAGTACTCACGGCAGCTTTTCCGCGATCTCTCACACTTATAATAAAAAAAATAGAAATATTTTATCTTTAGGGGGGACGTAGGAGGCAGAAAAGACAAGGCTTCCGAGAGAAGCTGTCGCTTTTCTGCAGGGGAGAGGAATCAGTGATCGGGCACCATGGCCCAATTCATTGATTCCTGGGCTAATGATCCGCGGCCGGGAGCGCGCGTGTATGCCCATGGCCTTCTGGATGTAGTTCTACGTCCAGGAGGAGAAAGTGGTTAAAGCAGGCTTTTCAACCTTTTCACTAACTCTACCACTTTTATCGCCTGAAAAGTACCAACAGTGCACCTGCAAAGTATAGCGGACAGCTGCTGCTGAGCATGCGCGAATACCAGCTAACCCCGGCAAGAAGATCCTCAGTGATCCCGGTACTTCATCCCCTCTACTTAGGAAAAAGGGGGAAGCCTCTTTAGGATTTAGAGGCTTCCCTCTCCCACTTTTTTTTCTTACAGGTACAATGTAAGAAAAGGGAGGCATATGGAAGGTTAAAAGCAGGAGGATTTGGTGGGGAAAAGGGTCAGAATTAGATTGCTAGCCTACTGATCACAATGAACTGATCTATATCTTGTTTTTTCCGCCACCAATTAGGCTTTCTTTGGGGGGTACATTTTGCTAACAGCCACTTTACTGTAAATGCATTTTAACAGGAAGAATAAGAAAAAACGGAAAAAAATCATTATTTCTCAGTTTTTAGCCATTATAGTTTTAAAATAATACATGCCTCCATAATTAAAACTCACGTATTGTATTTGCCCATATGTCCCGGTTATTACACCGTTAAAATTATGTCCCTATCACAATGTATGGCGACAATATTTTATTTGGAAATAAAGGTGCATTTTTTCCGTTTTGCATCTATCACTATTTACAATTTTAAAATAAAAAAAATATAGAAATATTTCATCTTTACATTGATATTTAAAAAGTTTAGACCCTTAGGTAAATATTTACATGTTTTTTTTTTTATTGTAATGTTTTTTTTTTATATTAAACATTTTATTTTGGGTATTTTTGGGAGGGTGGGATGTAAACCATAGTTTCTTAATGTAATTGTGTGTTGATTTTAATTTTTTTTACTTTTTGTTGTAGTTTTACTTTTTGGCCACAAGATGGCGGCCATGAGTTTGTTTACATGACGTCACTCT